>NC_134870.1:18438623-18738623 GCF_049852395.1 Peromyscus maniculatus bairdii | reverse complement strand
ATTTGGCTCTGTTCCCTAGTGTGGCCTGCTAAGGGATTAAGGGCATGTGCTGCCTGACTTCTTTGTTTACTTAAAATGGCTGGCCTTTTACCCCTGATCTCCACATAAAATATCACCACACATATGTACATGATGTATCTTCTTGTGTTCTTGTTTTGGCCTTTTTTCTGTTTTTCTTTAAGATATTTGTGTGTGTGTGTGTGTGTGTGTGTGTGTGTGTGTGTGTGTGTGTGTGTTATGTGTAGATATCTGCAGAGATCAGAAGAGTATCAGGAGTTGAGTTACATGTTATTGTGAGCGTCTACACATAGACAGTAGGAACTGAGCTCCAGTCTTCAGGAAGAGTAGTAAGTACTTAACCTCTGAACCATCACTCTTGCCCCCCTTCTTGCCTTTTGAATTTAATTTCCCTGTGTATCTCTAGTCCCTTTAGGAAAGCCCACTTCTATTGAAGTGACCATTGAGTCTCTTCTCACTTGACATCAACCTCGTTTTGCCCCAAGCGAAATAAAGACATTACAGGGGAGGAGAGTCAGAGTGGAGAGACAGGTGGATCAATCAGGTAAGTCCCAGCTGGCTCCTCACCTTCCTGTGTTTGTGACTCTGTTTTCATTCCAAAGGACCATGCCCTGTCTGAGGCACCAGTACCACAGGCAAAGCTCAGCTCTCTCAGTTCTGCAAACCTGCTGCTGCATTTGCCCAGTAAGCTTCAGAAGGCAAGCTGCTACTTCTGGCTTCTGGGAGCTTCCCTGTCCCTTCATTCCTGTAATTCAGTTCGTACCTTTTTAGATTTGTTCTCCTCATTGGAATCATCAATTCAGTTTGGCTCATTGTATGACATCTATTTCATGAAAGACCAAGCTAAAGGATTTTTTTAATTATCTTATTTTGATCTCTTTGGCAGATCTGAGGCCATTAGTAAAACGTGCTTCAGAATGAGTAAGTACACCAATAAGAGTTTTTCTGTTTTGTTTTCTATATTCTATCATTATAAAATCCTCATTTTGACACTATTTTTAAGTTTTAGTACCAGGTAAGGTGGAGGGAAATTACATAGGAACTAATTTTTAAATGTTTGTTTGTTTATTTATTTATTTATTTTGTTTTTTGAGACAGGGTTTCTCTGTGTAGCTTTGCGCCTTTCCTGGAGCTCACTTACTTTTCTCTTGTTTTTAAAAAATCACCATGACCAAAAGAAACATAGGAAAGAAAGATTATTTGACTTACGATTTCAGAGGGTGAGAGTTTCTACCAGGGCAGGAAGGCAGGTCTTGGAGTAGCCACAGAAGCAGGAAGCTCAGAGAACACATTTCAACCCCATGTAGTAAGCAGAGAGATGGAGTAGGAAATATAAACCCCAAACCCACCACAGTGGCATATTTCCTCTAACAGAGATGCGCATTCTTAAGGTTCAATATCCTCCTCAACAGTACCAATTGCTGGGGACCAAGAGTTAAAATACATGGGATTGGGGGGGGGGTCTTTTCCCATTCAAATGACTGCAGAGAGGTTCTTCCCCAGTTAAAAACCACTATGCATTTCCTGGTCAGAAATCTAATTTGCTTCCACTTTGATCTTCAACTTCTTAATTCCCAAACCTTAAACTAAGAAATATCTTAGTTTACATGTTTTCAACATCTGGTATTTTATTCCAGCAGTCCCCAGTGGTGGAGGCTTACACCATTTATTTTTGTTAAGAGAGTGGTTTTATAAGCCCAGAGAAAATTCTAGAAGTCAATGAATGTCACTGGTGGAGAGACAGCTCAGTACTTAAGAATGCCTGCTGCTCTTGAAGATGACTTGAATTTGGTCCTCAGCACTCACGTCAGGCAGCTCACAACTTTTAACTTCACCTTCGGGGATCTCATGCCCTCTTCTGGTTTCCATACTCCCATACAGACACAAGTACACATAATTAAAAATAAAAAAATACACAGAGTTAAAATATGTACTTTTCTCAGACAATGATAATTTCCGCCATAGCAGTAGAAGAATGGGACAATGTACAGTTCTATCTATGTTACATTCACATAGGGGAATCAATTTCAATTGTTCATGTGCATGGCCCTGCATAGTTATGGTTGTATCACATTATGATAAGAGCCCATTACTATTGTTCATGTGCGTGGACATGCATGGTTATGTTTGTGTCATATAGCATGGCATCTGTCCCTTCACACATGCTCTGGCTAGGCTTCAAGGCTCAACTCCACAGCTGCCTTCATCAAGTTTTCTATGCTAGACTGGAGCATAACACATTTTCTATTCAATGGATTCAGTTAAGTTTAGGATCATATGCAGTCAAAAAGAAACACCTCCTTTGGCTGTGTGTTTTGTAGACAGTGTAAAGCTATTGAAAAAATACCTCGCTTTTTACTTCTTTTGTAGAATGGCTCTGGGCTTCTGTTGGAGCAAATTCGATTCACTTTCTGAATGGAGTATATGCCTGTGCAGAGTTATAAAGCCTGATTCTCATTTCAATTCTTCTACTAAATAACTGTGTGAACTTGGGTAACTTCTATTCAGACCTTTCTACAAAATGAGCTCATTAAATCAGATTATCTCCAAGGTCTCTTTTGGCTCTGCAATGGTATACTTTTTACTGTAAATATTAGGTAGTAACAGAACGCTAGAATAATACAACATCCTCCATATACCAAACGCCTCTTTCTCTGAAATCCTCAAAGAATATTCATCAATGTACTCAAAGCTGAAAACCCAGGGTTTTTTCATGCTGAATATTTAAAAGTTTATTATAGATAAATAGCCTCAAACTTGTAAGCTTATTTGAAGCTCTGGAAAGGACTAGCAGCGAAACCTCATGGGTTAGCAAAATTGGGCAGTAAATTGTATGACACAGAGTTCTCCCCTGAGATCTGCTGTTTGCTGCTTCTGGCAGGCTGTGTGAGAAAAGCCAGGTTTGCAGTTGCATTGCTGCTGCTGATCCCAGGCGGGCTCAGGACTGTAGGCACAATGACAAAGGTGATGAGAGCAGCCGGACACCAAAACAAGAATGCAATCACATTCCAGAGGCCCTCCAAGAGCTGGCAGGCTTGGCTCCACGGTTGCTCATATTTATTTGAGTGTGGAATGAACTTTTCCCTTTGGGAGGAGGAGGGAATTATACAATTACACATTGGAAATGACCATATTTGTACTCAGAAAGCAAGATGTGAACTTACGTTTTAAGTGTGCACAGAATGTGATATTAAGAAGGGTATATTCTCAATCTCTTTTTAAATTAGAAGGCTGAAAATGTAACACCAAAATTACCTACAATTCTTACTTGTCACTTAGCCATGCTCATTGTCAATTTAACTAGTTTCCCCTGGTTCAATCTTTTTCAGGTACCTCAACTCTTTACAAATGGTTCTTTGGCCAAATAAAATATATATAAAAAAATGGTTCTTATGGGACTGTTGTTATACCAGGCCTTTAAAAATTCTGGTTTCCTAGCTGTCTTAAGTCCAACAATGATCAGCAATGAATATTGTACTGTGGCTATTATTTTGCCAGGTACAGCATATAAGATGGCTGACATGCTGCCAGCAGAGATTGGAGAAAAGGGGACCCGAGATTGTGGACCATCAACCCTCCTTGTGTTCCCCTCTGGATCCTCTGCTTAGCATGCCTCTAGAGGCCCAAGGCAGAAATGCCTACATGTCCCAAGGTCATGCTTTATGGCGTGCACATGTCATGTCCTCCTCCATATAAATACTTCTTGTAGTACTAGTCTTTTTCTTCTATCTGATCTTCATGTTCTGTGTTTCTAGATCAATGGTGATTTCTGTGATGCAGGAAAGGAGTGAAGTAAATTTCACAGGAAATTATATAGAGATGATTAACCCCAACTCAGGCTGGGGTTAAGGCAGTTATGTAGTTCATGGAAAAGAACCTGCAGCCTGGAGAAGAAGCTTTTTAGGCTTGGATAAACTGTACCAAATGTGTGGTCAATTATAACACATGGTATGATGTATATCAACATACTGGACTTAAATTGGCCATGATGAATAATTCAGTTTCTGAGGATATTTCAAGGACATTGTGTAAAACTTGAGACCTTAAGGGGTATGGGCCGAAGACTATGGATGGAATAACATATAGATGAGATGACAAACTATAAGTGTGGGAACCTAGGAAAATGGTGGCCTCCACCAAGAAATGGAAATGGCAACTTTAATTCAGATACTTTTTATTCCTCCTGAAGGAATATGGAGATAATGTGACAATTGATGGAGTGATTGCTACAAGCTTTATTGGGTTCCTAGATTGAAAAGAGCTGCCAAGAAAGGTGAGCTTCCTTTCATAGAAGCTCTATAAATTAGATTAGGTCTTCCTTGGAATTGTTGGATATAGAAGGACAGAAGTTGCTGACTTGCAGGGACAGATTTCTTGTCTGAGGTCATTGTAGGCCACCAGTCATGGGGCTTGGTGTTTGCAGAGGGCTGAGGAGGAACTTAGGTGGCTACAGGGGTCTGGAGGTTGGAGAAGACTGTATGAGAAGGAAATGACCATCTGGTACATTGACCACTGTTCTTATTTTAACCTTTTTTGTGAAATTGCATGTTGCTAGCCTTTGGGTCAAGTGCTCAAAAGATTATATAATCATTAATAATAAAAATAGATTATGCTTGCATTGGAGTTAAGTCTGGAATAGTTCCTGTGTTTAGTAAAAGATGATGAAGACTATATTGGTGATTTTCTAAGAATAATTTTTGGAATCATGAGAACATTTTGTATTGGGTAATTTCCCCTTTTATTTCTGTTTCCCCTTTATTTTTGATAATAAAAGACTGAGGTCACCAGGGCAAAAGCAGAAGCTAAGCTAAAAAATAAAAACTAAGAGAAGTTAAAGAAGGTAAGAGAAGCTAAGAGAAGTTAGAGAAGCTAAGAGAAACTAAGAGAAGCTAAGAAAAACTAAGAGCAACTAAGAAAAGCTAAGAGAAGCCAGGGAAGCAAAAGAAACTTAGCAACTACAGAAGCCCGATGTGAGCTGTCAGCTTGAACAAACATGAACATTGTCTCTGAGTCATTATTGCGCTTTCCAGGTATCCCATCCTTCAGACCCCCAAAACTGCTGAGGCTGGTCCCCGGCATTATTTCATAGAAATATGATAAAAAAATAACACACATAACTACAGAAAGTCTGGTGATAGATCTATTTCTCATCAAGCATGAGGATTTGGTCTTAGAAACTGGATAAATATTTTGTCCCAGTGAAGTGATGCCTAGCCATGAAGTCCATATACTTCTGACCATCAGGTCTTCTCAATACTGCTTGCAGCTCATTACCTTAAAGTTCACTGCGTGGATGGATCCTTCCCTTGTGTACTGTGTGCTCCCGGGATACTTAGCTTTTTACACATATCAGTCTCCTTCTAACTCGAACCCCGGTACTTCTGTCATATTCCAGCATGTGCCTATTTTTTCCTGAGTAAAATGTTTGGTTCTAGGACTTAAAAGATACTCCTTCCATTTGTGGATAGGAGTTTTCCTGTCCTCTGTGCTTTTGACTTAGAAAAATTTGGGATTATTCACATTTCCATCTATAGTGCCCATATTATGGTCTATTGCCATGAGAAATTAATTTCCTGTGGTTACAACCATCTCAGTTATCATATTTGTCTGAGTATTCAATTTAGTTCCTTTTTAGTATATATTTCATACTCTGGCTCACGTATAAATATAGTTTTTTCAATCAAATTCACAAGCTCTTCAGAGTTCAGATTCTGTCTCCACCCTCTCTGTCACCTACTGCATCTAACATGTCATTAGAGCATTGTAAAAAGGCCCAATGTGACTTTTAGACATGAAACATGAGAATGATTTAATGTGAGTTATAGATTTTATTTAGAATATATAGTACAATGTATTTATCTTCAGTTCAGTTCAACAAATATTTATTGAGCAACAGTGTAGCGTCTTACACATAGTAAACTTTCAATAAACATTTAGACACAGAATGTTAGCAATTCATCTAAACAGTACATGGACCCAGCAGAAAAGGAGGGATAAATAACTCCTAAAACATTTTCTGGTTTATTAACCCCAGTTGTCTGTATTTCACTTTTAAAGTAGATTACATCAGAATAGTGCAGACCTCATTTAAGAAGCTGATTCTCAACTCTATTGCTAGTATTGGCACTCCATTGAACTTGAAATCATCAGAGAAATTAGGGAGTGAGGCACACAGCTTTTGATTCATACCTCATTATTTTTTATCTGCTTTACCCCAGGGATGGGACATTTTTTAAGTTCAACTTCAAAAAGAAATTTCAGTGAATTCAAATTCAGAGACCTGTTGTGCAAACTAATGGTGTACAGGGCATTAAGAATAAACTGCCTTTTTCATTGTGGAAAAAAAATGTACACATCAGGAAGCAAACTATGAATACTACAGAGAATCCCATGAAGACTATACACTAAGCATGGCTAAGAAAGAATCACTCCACTGAGAATGCACACAGAACCAGGGAGTTTCTTTGCTGGCTATAAAACTGGCAGGGGATTAATATCCAAAATACATAAAGAATTTTAAAAAAGCCAATAGTCAAAAGACAACCCAATTTTAAAAATGGGCTATGGATCTGAAGACAGAGCTCTCAAAAGAGAAAATGGAAGTAGAAAAGAAGTATGTCAAAATGTTCATTATCCCCAGCAAATAGAAGAATGTAAATAAAAAGATCTTTGAGATCGCATTTTACTTCAGTCAGAAGGGTGAAGTTAAAAAAAAATCAAATAACAATAAATGTGAGTATGGATGTGATGAAAGGGGAAGCTTCATTCATTGTTAGTGGAATTAAAAACTTCCAGCCACAGCAGATGCAGAGATCCACAGCCAAGCACCAGGCAGAGCTCCAGGAGTCCAGTCAAAGAGAGGGAAGAGGGATTCTATGAGCAAGGGGCATCAAGATCATGACGGGGAAACCTAGAGGCAACCGAAACAAGCTAGTGGGAACTCATGAACTTTAGACCAACAGCTGTGGAGCCTCCATGGGAGTGGACTAGGTCCTCTGCATAAGCGAGATAGTCCTGTAGCTTTATCTGCTTAAGGGGCCCCTGGCTACTGGTAGGATCAGGATCCACCCCTGGTGCATGAGCTGGCTATTTGGAGCCTATTACCTATGTTGGGATGCCTTGCTAAGACTTGATGAAGCGGGAGAGGGGCTTGGTCCTACATAAACTGAATTTATCAGGCTCTGGTGATTCCCCATGGGAAGCCTTACTTTGTCCAAGGAGGGAGTAGGGGGAAGGTTGGGGGACGGAGGGCATATGGGGCAGGAGGAGGGAGGAGAGGAGGATATGTGGTTGGTGTGTAAAATGAATAAAAAATGTCTTCATAAATAAAATAAAAAACTTCTAGCCACTGGGAATCAATGGGGAACACCCTCAAAAATCTAAAAATAAATCTACCATATGACTCCCTACTTCGTTCTTTGGCATATCCCCAAAGAAATGAATATCCTACTCCAGAGATACTTGACCTGCCATTTTCATTGCTCATCTATTTGCAATAGTTAAGAAGTGGCAACATCTTAAATGCTCTTAAACTGAGAAATAGGTAATGCAAAAGCTGCACATATATACTATGGAACACCATTCAGCTATAAAGAAAAATGAAATCATGAATTCTGCAGGTGAGTGGATGGAACTTAAAAAGATCATGTTATATAAGGTAACTCAGACACAGAAAGACAAAACTTGCATATTCTCTCTCATCTGTAATGATAACTCCAAATCTTCAGATGGTATCATAGAACCAAGAGTAACCACTGAAATAAGGAAAGTAAAATCAGTTCATGGGCAGTGGGGGAGCAATAAAGAGAAGAGTGACAGTACACAAGTAATTTGAAGATGTAAATGGAAAAATGGGGTGGGTGTACTCAGGAAACAGGGAGGAAAGAGGATAAAATAACAAGAAGGATGTTTGAAAAGAGCCATAAGGAGTCATGCTGTTTATTTACTTAAAATTGTATAGACTACCTGTAAATTTATGTCCATACAAACACATAGAGAGTTTAAATGAAATTCTGCCACCTGCGCTGACAATGTGCCCTACAAGAGCCATAGACTATATGAGAAAAACTCTAATACCCTACATGAGAAGTCCTGTTTTGAGTTGCTGTTTGGGGAGTCCAAAAATGCCAAAAATATTATAGGCTTTGTGTTGTGCTTGATTATCTTGCAGATGTTGAATTCATGTCTTTACTACTGAAGAACAGTACATGGAGTGTCCTAGATGGATCTGGCATGAAATCCTCCTCCCTGAGAAATAGCTTTCATGATACCAGATTGTACCATGTTAACTTCCAAGGGAGAGAAGCATCCAATAGTCATAGTCAATTATAACACCTATGAATTGGAAAAAAAAAAGACCAGCATGACATGATAATCCTAAAGGTGTGGTAATTGCATAAATAGTTTAGCAATAATCAATAGCACTCTATTTGAAGTTAGGGCAGGCTCAGTAAGAGGGAAATCATGCCTGGGACCAGAAACATTGCCAATTACCTGAGGCTAGTGAGTTCATAGATAGATCTTTGCCCATTTTACTAAACTATCATTACTCCTAACCACATACAAAATATTCATCTTTATACCCACAGGTAAATGTAAATCTCACCCCTCATCAAATAAACTTCTCTTTGAAACAGATGGAGATCATAAGAGAGAACCAAAGCCTATCAAAATGCAGAGAACAAATGATCCTATGGTGCCGAACCCCAACTTAAACATCTCTAATAAAACACCTAAGGATCAGGGAACAACATGGAATAGAGAGCAAACAGATTGAGCCGGAGGAATAGAAGGTTTTCTGTGAGATTGTTTCCTAAAAATGAAAGGAAGATACATCTATGAGTGTTAACAATATAGATGCCTAATAAAACTCTAAATAAGGATGACACCAATAGACATCCTGACAGGGAAAAAGATAATCTCATGGGGCCCCAACCACGACAAGGAATTACAGGAAATTAAGGAATGTGGACAGTGAGAAAAATAGCCTTCCTTAGAGAGGAGCCTCCTAACTAGTTATCCAATTCCAAGTGGCCAGCCTTGAAATTCTATATATTTATATATTTATTTATTGATCTATCTATCTATCTATCTATCTATCTATCTATCTATCTATCTATCTATCTATCTATTTATCTATCGCTCTATCTGTTTGTTTATGTGTGTATGTATGTGTGTATCATAACACAGATGATAGGGTTCTGGTTATATACTTATGAGCATATGTACTACAATAATTATACAGAACATGAATTTGAGAGAAACAAGAGGGTACATGAGAAAGATTGGAGAAAGGAAAGGGAAGGAGAAATGTTGTAATTATATTAATTAAAAAATAAATATTATTTTTAAAAGATTTACACATGGAAATCAAATAAGTAGATGCAAGGATACTTACTAAACAACTAAGGAAGTTCAAGTTAAAAGCAAATTTGACATCCACCTCAGTCCTATCACAGTGAAAGAAAGGACACTGGACAGTACTTGATCCTGTCAGTACATGTAGCAATAGGTATCTAATTTGTAGGGTTGAAAAGGGATACTATAATTTTGGAAGATGATTGCTGGAGAATTTAATAAATTATGTTTACATGTTGATTCTATACACGCATACACCTAAGTATTTACTCAACAGCGAGACTAGTTATGGTCACCCAGAATCCATCAATATGCTTAAAACAGTTTCTTCATATGTGACCACAACTGGAAACACACACACACACACACACACACACACACACACACACACACACACACACACACACAATAAGATCTTTCATTTGCTGGGTAGATATGAACTATGATAGCTTCTTAAAAGAAAACATTAATAATAATAAAATGAGCAAGGTAATTATGATCCAGCATTATGGATGGATCTCACTCATCATCATAATATCATGGATGAGTCTTAAATACATTATGCACAGTGAAAGCAGCCAAAACCCAAAGACAAAGCACAGTGTATAGAGAAATTCCTGAAGGATTGCTAGAAAGTCAATGCTATGGAAACAGCCAAGTCATAGACATCTGTTTTAAGAGAGGTATTCATGCCGGGCAGTTGTGGCACACACCTTTATTTCCAGCACTTGGGAGGCAGAGCCAGGTGGATCTCTATGAGTTCGAAGCCACCCTGGTCTACAGAGTGAGATCTAGGACAGGAACCAAAACTACACAGAGAAACCCTGTCTCACAAAAAGACAGATATCACTGGGAGATCAAATACAAGGATAGCATTTATGATGACAAAAGTATTCAGGATAAATTTTTTTGTCACTGTGATGACAGGTATTTGTGAAAACTCAGAAATACAATCCTCTTTATCCATAAGTACTACAATTTCAAATTTTCACCACTCAATGATATTCATCTGAAAAGGAAAACTCCTAAAATGACTCATGTTAAACAACTTTCAAACTAGATCCTGAGGGTGTGGCTTAGTGGTTAGCAGCACTTATTGCTCAGGTTCAGTTCCCAGTACCCACATGGTAACTAACAACCACTGGTAATTTTAGTTCCAGAGGATCCAATGCCCTCTTCACATCTTCACAGGCACTGCATGCAAGCATTTGGTGCACACACATGTATACAAGCCAAACACTTATATTCATAAAATATATCATAAAATACATGAATAAATAGCTTGTGATATGACACTTCTTATATTTTTCTATTATGTGTTAAGTTTTATTATAAGTTTTTAATTTGCCTCTTACTGTGAATAATACATAAACCAAATGTAAGAAATTATATATGTCTAAGAAAGTACAGTATGCCAAAGATAACCAGGGAGTTTCAGGAAGTACATACTCAACAGATAAAGTGGGGTTGATACACCTAGTGAAAGGTCAATTCTCTCACATACGTGAGATGACCTAAGTTCACTACTTTGTGTTTTTCTGCTATTGTAGGAACACAACAGTAGAAATGAATTGTCTTTATTTTGGCATTGGGGACTAAAGCCAGGCCATAAGACACAATAAACTCTAGTGAAGATGTGTATGCCTGCTGTCATGTATACATGCTATATGGCTACAGAATCGCAAAAAATATATATACATACATTTTTGATAAATGCATTCTCCACTTCTTAAGGAAGAAGAGTCTGAGGAAGTAGAGTTCGAGTTTGTCAGACTTTTAACTTGGATATTAGAGTGTAGACAGTCCCTGAGAGTTCACATCTCTGAAGCAAATTCACTCTCTTTTGACCCCACCCCAACTCCAGCAGTCATCTGTTGCCCATAGCTCTTCAGTCAGGGGTACACGTTCGTGAATTCCTCTCCCATATAGGCTGTGATTTTTGTCTGGGTTGATCTTGTGGAGGTCTTGAGTATATATTCCCATGGTCTATGAGTTCACGAATGTGGCAGCCCGGTCACATCTGTTTCACAGTACTCTTATTTATTCCTAGAATATTTCTACCTCCTCTTCTGCATTCATCCCTGTGCCTTAAGTGTATGGGTTGTAATATACACATGACCAGTTTAGGGTAATACACTCTATACTTCCTTATACTTTGAATAGTAATTTCCATATATTGATTTCCATATACTTCCAGAAGTTTCTCTGATTAGAGGTGGTCTCAAAATCTTTTAAATTAATGTTTCTTTAACACAACTTCCTTTCAAAATATTTATAAGACCTAGAGCATAGAAGATGTGTATCCTGTCTGATTCATACTTAATAGATGGTTGATTTTTCAATAGTAACAATATTTTAGGGCAGATATTACTACCCTGTATTTTGAAGAGAGGCAACTGATTCTTAGATAAATTTGCTGACTTTTCTGACTCAGTGACATATTTATAAAAATGCTAAATTTAAAACAAGTGAAGCAATAATTTTCTCATTTAAAGATTCTGAATTCAAAGTGCTACATTTAATTATTAAACTTAGCATTTAATTTTTGAGACAGTATAGGTGTATAACTATAATTTTCTTCCTCTGTACAGCTTGATTGCTACTCTCACAATTAACCCACTGAAATATTTTTTGTATTGTAAAAATTATTTTATTTATGTTTGTCAAGTATTAAATTATTTCATTTTTCAACAGCTTAGTAATTATTCATATCATAAAATACTCTAAACTTAACAATACAGAGATAAAAGGCATTCTTATATACACAGAGTTGATGGTCTAATGGGAGAAAAACCTGAAGTCATGCACATAATGAAATGGGAAGTTCATCATGTTGGATAGATTTTTGAGGGTGAGTGCTGTGGTGCATTTTTGGACAGTGCATACATGCATTCAGAAGTGTTTATATTTGAGCTCCCAAAATAAGCACTTCACAAAAGAGACTGAAAAGTGATTGTAGAGGTAGAATAATAGAAATCTAGTCTTTAATGTTTTATACAATTTAATCCATCTGATGTAATATACCGTGTTTAGTCCTTTTTATTGGATGTAACTTATAACCAATTTTAATTGCTATAAATAATGTTACAATAAGTGCTTCTGTCCATATAGCTTTTATTTTACTGTGAATTATCTCCTTAGACTATATTCCCAAGTGTAGCATTACTGGGAACATTATGTATATATTTATTTCCTGCTTTTCTTATATAATCCCAAATTGCTTTTTAAAATGCTTATACCTATTTATAGTGTCATCAGCAATATATGAGTGTACTGGTTTTGCCAATATTCTCTAGTTTTATATAATATTTAACTACTTTAATATTTGCTAATCTAATCATTCTAAAGGACTAGAAGCAATTGCTTAGAAGATGAAATATTTGGCCTAAATGGATCAGGGAAGGAACACAGCACAACTGGGCCACACTGATGAGCACTGAAAGGAAAAATGGATAAAAATGAAGCTCTTTAATCATATGGATCATAAAATTGTTGAGCGTCATTTTGTGATTTGAAAGAAGTAAGCTGAGACAGACTAATGTCCTCTAATGGTGTTTCTGAGAGATGCTTTCGTTTGTGACAAGGTCCAGCCTACAGGAGAAATTCACCCCTGCTGTGTTTTATTTCCTCAGATATTTATAAAATTATACAGCAACCTAAGGCAGACCCAAGTCCCTGATCTTCTACACTCATTTATCTCTTGGAAACATGGGTAGCTCTTTCTGATGAGCCATAGACCTAATGGGAGAACTTGGAATGAGATTTTTTTTTTCCTAAAGTGAGTTCAACCAAGTCCTCAGTCACTTAGAAGTGTCAGGGAGAAGGGAAGCTGACAGGCAGCTCTGTCAATGTGAGCAGAGAGTTTTAGATCAAGCCCAGGAACATTACTGTCAAAAATTACAACCTCGGCATT
Organism: Peromyscus maniculatus bairdii; assembly: GCF_049852395.1. Taxonomy (NCBI): domain Eukaryota; kingdom Metazoa; phylum Chordata; class Mammalia; order Rodentia; family Cricetidae; genus Peromyscus; species Peromyscus maniculatus. The sequence goes on along the minus strand of NC_134870.1, from coordinate 18,725,335 downwards.
GACATAAATGTTGACAGCACCATTTTCACTGATAGTGGTATCAGAGAGGATTATGATTCACAAAGGACTGTCCAACAAACGATGATTCAGATGAAACACTCCTAAAGAAGTAAAGAGAGAGGAAAGGAGAATAGAAATGTGAACAGTGCAGGCTGCAGAATTCTATCAAGATGATGTCACACACATTTCTTCTTTCCGATAATGAGAGCTTATCTGCAAGCTCCTATGAAGGGAAACATGAAAGGAGAAATCCAGGCCCTTCTTTGAGGCTGGAACACCTCCTGTTCAAACCTGTGATGCTCAAGATTTTGTAATAATCTTAACCAGGGAAGAGTACATCAATGAATTATCCAATATCAAAAAGTAAGCCCTGAGAACATACATAAAAGTAACATTGTAAAAACTGAGCAGGTTGCATTTATGTATTTAACAATATATATGTATATATATATATGAATATGTATATTCATATATACATGTAGCAATGTAACAACAGTTCATGAAGAAAAAGGTCATAAATTTGAAAGAGAACAAAATGGTACTTAAGGGAGATTTTGGAGGCAGAAAGGGGAATGAGAAAATGGTTTAATTATATTATAATCTCAAAAATTGTAAATAAATATTTTAAGAATGATTTTGTAAAATGTTTTGCATAGCTGATGGTAGAATGAAGCTATGGAGCAGATAATGAATGATTCCTGGCTATAAGCAAAATCATTTAGATTTTGCAATCATTTAGCATGTAGGAAATCAAAATGAAGTTTGTTGAAAGGAAATACGTAGAGATGGAATCCTTATCATTCTCACAAATATTAATTTATTAAAGCTCCTTTCTTACTTGCCCAAAAATATTACTAACTCCAGTAATTTATGTGTTTGCTATTGTGAACTCATAGCTATTCTCTTAAGAATATTTTGTTTTCAGGACTGAATCTAGGCATCACTAGGAACCCATCTTAAAGTACTTCAGCAGGAGCAGATGCTTGTGTGGACAGGTGTATGGGTGGGTAGGTGAGTGGGTGGGAAGGAGGGAAGGTGTACGAGTACTTATGGCAGAAGGGATACATAAGTCAGATTCATCATCTTACCTTGTGGAAACCAATATATTCTAATGAATCATGTAAATGCCTTGTGGAAATAGGTTCCTAATTTGATTTCCTTTCTGAAAAAAAAAGTCATTTCTCTTGACTATTTCACACGAAACAAATTATTTGTGCAATAGTTTTTTTTTTTTTTTTTTTTTTTGGTTTTTCAAGACAGGGTTTCTCTGTGTAGCTTTGCGCCTTTCCTGGAGCTCACTTGGTAGCCCAGGCTGGCCTCGAACTCATAGAGATCCGCCTGCCTCTGCCTCCCGAGTGCTGGGATTAAAGGCGTGCGCCACCAACGCCCGGCAATGTGCAATAGTTTTTAATAATTTATTTAAATTTATTTTATGTGCATTGGTGTGAAGAAGGTGTCAGACCCCCTGGAATTGGAGTTACAGGTAGTTGTGAGCTGCCATGTGGATGCTGGGAATTGAACCCAGGTCCTCTGAAAGAGCAGCCAGTGCTCTTAACCACTGAGCCATCTTTCCAGCCCCAAATTTTTTTTTTTAATGCTGGATGCCTTTTATTGAAGGAGGGAGGAGGTCTTAAATACAGGCTTACAGCACAATGGAAGAACCCTGGAGGGCAGGAGTTCACTACCAATGTTTTACAATTTTGCATCTAAGCTGTTAATGCCCTGTATGCATGATACAGAGACAAGGAACTTCCCTTAAGCATTCAGGAGGGTGGAACCCAACAGGGAATTAACATAGGAAGGATATCAAGGTCAAGGTCAGCAAGCAAGGTAACAGCTACCCAAAATGGGGGGCCAGGGCCCTACTGGTCAACCCCTTTTATTAAAAAATTAGCTTCTGACTTAGGTTGCATAGGACATTAGTTCTGCTCTTTGTGAGCTGCGTGTTTTTTTCTTTATGGTTCTTTGTTGTTCTTTTGCAGAGCTGCCAGCTTAAGTAGTGCTGGGATCAAGAAAAATGGGCCTTGGTGGTTCATGTTCCTTGAGTTGTGTCCATGCCAGTGGATGCACACACACTCCAAAAGAGAATTTGACATCGCTGCTGCCATTGTTGCTGTTATAACAGTGGCGGCCACCACTGCTACTGTTTCTGGGATTACCATTTCATAATTGGTTACTACAGCTAGCACAATGGAGACCCTGGCAGCAAAAGTAGCTACCACAGTTAATTAATCTTTCATTCTATTGGGCATGGTAAATTTAATTCAATAGTTATATACATTTCAATTGGCTTTGAAAGTTATAAATTTATAAACTCAAGCTCCATTTGCTTTTGGGATACCATCTTACAAGGACTCCAATTTGCAGTAAAGCTTGTTAAGGAAGGGAATAGCTCAGTTACCTTTAGCCTACTGGCTATAGGTGGGTTAGGACTTCTGTTGGTCTTTTCTGTGTTGAACACACAGATTGCAAGCCCAGCGTCACTTTGAGATCTTTGAGCAATATTTTAATCACTTTTAAATGATGCTTCTAAGACCTTTGAGGACATTTCAAATATTTTTTTAAATGAAGTTAAATGGCTCTAATTGTCTAGAGTGTGTTTAAATTTCAGATGTTATACTATTTACTATTTATTCAATTTGGATTCTGTATGTCATGGACAATATTGTGGATGATGGACTTTAGGCCATTGTGACTATTTCCATAGAAGCCTGTATGTTTCCCTTCTATACTGAAGTTAAAGCTTTGAATGAAGAGAGTGCCCATGTCCAGCTTGTATGCCTGTTTCTGAAGTTCACATACACACCTAGATAATTACTGGCTTTCAAAAATCCCACTGGAAAAGAGAATTGCTAAAGCAACTTAAAATAAAGATAAAGACATGGACAACTGAAAACTTCAGATCTGATAGAGGAGTCATTTCTATGGAAGGAGATTTTCTGAGCTGTAAACCACAGAGAGCTGAGTATGCATTGGGTGCATAATGTTTTGGTACACCTTCCAGGAAATGCCTGATGAATAGGAACTTCACGTTCTGTGACCTACTGGAAGATTACTGAAGTGTTAACAGTTCATCTTAGTTTACCTCTCAAATTTTGACTTAATAACTATTTACTCAGTAAATAAAATGAGCAGTTTAATTAACATCCTTGGACAAATGACAGTCAATTATTCCCGGCAATGTGTGTTTTAGTGATCAAACTCCAATTACAAAATCTGAATTTCATTTTGGAATTTATCCACAGTGAACATGTATTAATCTTTCCAAAAAATAAACTAGCTCAATTGTATTACAAACACCATGCCATGTGTCACATTTGTTCTCTTTAACAAAACAACCTCTTTCCTAAACAAACACTCACTATTCAAAATAAAGGAAAATAGAGTGGAATAAATTAAAAGATATCAAAATGATCTTCAAAAATGTGAACACTACCAACATATCACCACATGTAAAGTCATTTCACCATTTGTCAAATGAAGAAATAGAAGAAATTGCTCTGATAGTTTACAGTGACAGAAGAGATAGCTACAAGTACTTACCCTATCCACTTGCTCCTCTAAATTGATATTACTTTAGCAATTTAATTTATATTTCATATTTGTCTCTATCAAGAACGTTCTAGATAAGGATGCTTCAATAATCACATTGTGTGAGTTCCCTTGGAGGAAATTATAGGAATCATATTTTGGGGTGGGGTGGGGAAGGAATAGCCAGAAGGGGTTAGGGTTAACAAAGCATCCAGCAAGGAATTATGAATTATGCAATGATGATAATACTGACAGCTTCTATTGCTACAATGTGTATGCATGTGCTTGCTTGTGGACACATGTAGCTGGAGTTTTCTCCAGTCCTGCCCAGTCCCATGGATCCCACAACTCCTTATAAAATAATCACTCAGAAGCACATATTAATTAAACTGCTCAGCCATTAGCTCAGGCCCACCACTGACTAGCTCTTACACTTAAACTCAGCCCATTTCTGTTAGTCTATATATCGCCACGTGTTCCGTGGCTTTATCTGCTGCTTTTACATGCTGCTCCATGACAGCAGGCTGGTGTCTCTTCCTCCCAGACTTCTACTTCCCAGACTTCTCTCCTGTCTTTGTCCCACCTATACTTCCTGCCTGGCTACTGGCCAATCAGTATTTTATTTATCAATCAATCATCCACAGCAGATACATGTGTGAACTCATGTATGTGCATGTGTGCATATACTTGTGTGTTTGTGTTAATTTTCTCTGACATACACTGATCCTCACAAATTGTGCTAGATAAAATTTCCAAACCAAATATTACAGCTGAAAAAGACACAGTAGAGGTTTTCAGGAATTTTGGCCAAAGTCATATCTACTAATTCAGATATTCAGAAGTTGGTTTAGATACAAAAGTATCTTCTTACAGAACTGAATGCCATGTTATAGCAATGTATTTCAAATGTTTTGATGAGTATTAATGTACATCAGAGCAAGTAAGCCTGACAGATTAAGCTCTGGAAATTCTGATAATCGGAAAGTAATTTCTGAGGCTAAGGTCCTGAATTAGAAATTGAGACCATCACTGGTTGGCTCACATAGATGTTATGAATTCACTTTACAAAGGATAAAATCAGTGCAATTTTTGAGGTGTCTTCGTCCATGACTTAGATGGTTTCACTGGGCATAGTGCAGTTTTCTTGACAGGGAGACATTTGAATTTCTGAGGGTACAGAAAGATATAGATAAGCTGAGTTCTTGAAGTGGTTAGGATGGTGTGGTTATAATAACCTTCGGCTCTAGGCTTAAAAAGTGGTAATGTGGGCCTGAGAGCCATCTTCAAACAGTGTCTGCCTCACAATCCATCCTGTTCTATGGAGCACAGAAGAGAACGGCTCTTCCTTCCTTCAGTCCCCCCCTACGTGACTCACATTGCTTTCACAGAATTCCCACTCTGAGCTTTGTATTCTGTCCCTGTACGGAACAAAGTTCTTTTACTTAGTGACATATTCCTAAGATCTTCATCCAAGCCTCCAAAGGTTGCCATGGTAATCCCAAGAATACGAGATATCTCTTAAAATTCAGATTCTTTGTGGAATCCGCTGTGCTCATTCACTGGTCACAGAAGACCCTCTCAGCTATGGAGAGGGTTAAAGGCAGAAATTGAGCAGGATGGAAGTTTGGCCTCTGCAGGTGTAAAGCTTAATTGGGGGATCAGGTGTTCATGAAGAATGTGCACAGAGGGTGAGCAAGTCAACTGGCTTCAAGAATAGAGCCACAGGGAACTGCACTCAGGAACCCAAATAAAGACCCCTATAAACTCGCTTCAGTAGTTTTGTTCTGCCCCACGTGTACCTAATGAGGTGTTGAATAATTCTGTTCTGTGCATTCCAAAATGTCCAGGCAGTTTCCATCATCTGAAATTATTTTCTTTGACATATATTACTATTAACACTGTAGACAGTATTGCTATCGCTTATACAGAATCATTGCCAGGTGTTGTGTTTTTTGTTTGTTTGTTTGTTCATTTTTTTTTTTTTTTGGAAGCTCGGTGGATTACACTGTGGTGGCATACAAGCAGATGTGTGAAAATTTTAGATTTTCTTGGAGAATTCAATAATATTTTTGCCTTTGAACATTTTATAAAGAGAAGATTTGGTGAGAGAAAACAAGGAAGGGAGAGAGAAGTGAGAACAAGTTCAAAGATCTTGCTCATATGACGTTTCTCCTTTTGTAAAAATGGATTTGTGTTCAGTTCTCTTAGAATAGCATTGTTGGCCCCTGGAAGTTTGATTTCTTTGGATTCAAATAAAAAGGGAAATTTGGACAGAAAGATATCAATGAAATAATTGGTAAACTCTTACTTCCACCCTCTGTAAAGTCCTTTATTCTGCTATATTCATACCCCATACTTCCCTTTTCTCTGTCTCAAAGATTACAAAATAAAATTAAAAAAATAAAACAGCACAAAATAGAACTGAGACGGAGAACCATTTCAAGCAATGTGATTTTTTCTGTAAGTTATATCTATAGACTTCTCTGATAGTTGCTGCTCATCAGTTTCATATTCAACATGACTGTTGTTGCTTGTTTTTTGCTCTTTTTTGGGGGGCCACCACCTAGCTCCAAAATAAATCACACATGGAGGCTTATTCTTAATTATAAAATACCTGACCTTAGTGTGGCATGTTTCTAGCCAGTTTTTTTCTTAACTTAAACTATCCCATCTACCTTTTGCCTCCTGGCTTCTACCATTCTCTTACTCCTGGTTATCTTACATTCACTCTTACTCCATGGCTGTCTGTGTAGCTGGGTGGCTGGATGGATGGCCCCTGAAGTCCTTCCTTTCTTATTCCTTGAACTTTCTTCCTGATTTCTCCTTCTATTTATTCTCTCTGCCTGCCAGCCCTGCCTATCCTTTCTCTTGCCTCACTATTAGCTGTTCAGCTCTCTATTAGACCATCAGTTTTAGACAGGGACAATAACACAGCTTCACAGATTTAAAGAAATGCAACATAAACAAAAGTAAAACATCTTAAAATGATATTCCAAATTTCACCCTTTTTGTCTCAATAAAAATGAAATGTTTTAACTTTAACATAATAAAAATATAGACAATATAAGCAGTTATCAAGTAAGAATTACATTTATAGTGTTCAATAGATTTGTATTTAGCAAATTTGGAGAAAATAATGTATTATCTATTCTATCTTGGGGAATCCAAAGTTTAATACCTAACTTACTTTCTGTCATAACTAAGGAAAACTTCAATTGTAACTATCTGTCTTCACTTCTGGCAAAGACCCAGAAGGTTGTAATATTATCTAAAAACAGAGGTGATCCTAATAAGTCTTATTAAATAAAAACTGGGAGTCAGATATCAAGGTGAAAGCTGAAAGATCAGAGAAGCAGAGCAGCCAGCCACCAGAGACTTCTCACTTCTAAGAAATCTCAAAATCTCAATCCTGTCTCTACAAATCCTCAGACTGAGATCCTGTCTCCACCTGCTTTATAGTCCTGTCTCCCCCTCCATAGTGCTGAGATTAAAGGCATGAGCCTCCCTTGTGCTGGGACCAAAGGCATGAGATTCCCTACTGCTGGAATCAAAGGTGTGAACCACCACTGCCCAGTTCTGTTTCTTTTTTAGACTGGTTCAAACTCATATAACCCAAGGTGGCCTTGAACTCCTGATCTTCCTGCTTCCTCCTCCCAAGTGCTGGAATAAAAGGTATGTGCTTCCACTGCCTGGCCTCTATGGTTAACTAGTGGCTAGCTCTGCCCTCTGATCTTCAGAGAAGCTTTATTTGTCAGAACACAAACAAAATATCATACAACAATCCTGCCTTGTTTTGGCAAAGTTCACAAGTCTTTTCTTGTGTGTCCTTCATGTCCAGTCTGCACAACACATAGTCAGCAGTCAAAGACAAGAGCAGTTTCTTTGCCCAGTGCCTAACTTTGTCACAATGAATGCAAACACCATAAGGAGTTTCTTCAATGTCCATTATCTCTGAAGTATATTGATGCTGCCAGGGCCAGATGTGTCTCATTATCATGAAAAACCTTAGCATAACAAAACATTTTCAAAGCCATATTCTATAGGTCTTTGAAGTGTTTGAAGACCGTTTATGTATTTTAATATATCCATTTAACCTTGAAAACATACCCAATGTAACTGCAAGTTTGATTATCACAGATAAACTACTAACCTCATTTTTTATTTATATATTCCATTTTTAAATTGAGCTTCATAAGCACAATATCCCAAACAAGAGTAGAAACATATATAGAGTGTAAAAAAATTTATCTTTATATTCGTATCACTATACCAAAATCCATGCCAATGTAAAATGTCTGATATTAATAGTTTTCTTTTTATCCTGTATTCCTATATTCCCCTTAATTGTAACAAACATCTATAACCCACCAAATAACCAACAACCACCCATACCCCAACACTTGGGAATATGGATCATTTTCTCTAGACTGCTTTCTGATGTCTGTGGGCAAAGCAGCTTTAGGGTCCTAGAGAAATTTTGAGATAATGATTAAGTCCTGGAAATACCAGCTATAACAGTTATTGATAGATACCACCTGTCAAGATTCAGGAGTTCTCCCTTGATCAAACCTGATTCATATTATTTTTGAAGGAATCCACAACCTCTCATCTACTGTGGGAACAAAACGAGATATTTTTTTATTTCCATTTTAAAAATATATTTTTTGACTTGGTTCTTAAAATGAAGACATTCCTAAATTATCTAGATTGGTTCAATGTAGCAGTCCAATTCACATCCATGTCTCCTAGCAGCTATCTTTTGCTTCTCAACAATCAAAAAAAAAAAAATCAAAATCAACACAGTAACATACAGGATCCAGACTCCCCATGCATTTCCCATCTCTTTGTGGCTTTTTTTTCTTTTATATTACTTTTACTATCTTTTTAAAGACTTGATTTTTTCAGAGAAGGGAATAGGGGATGGGTTGGGGGAAGGCTGGGGTAGAAGGAAGAAAGAGAGAGGGATCTGTGGTTGGTATGTAAAATGAATAAAAAATTGTAATAAAATAGACTTTTTAAAAAAATTATTTCTTTGTATAACTGCATATATACATTTTCTTTTCTTTCTTAAGCCTACAAACTTTGTAGAACACACTGGAACCTGCTTAGAGATTTCTCTGTCTGGATTTCTTTAATTGTATATCTTTTATACTTTTTTGACTGCAAAAGCAAACTTTAGACTGCTAAGCTACACCTGGATCCTCTAGGCATGGCTCTTGGCTGCCTCTACCTGCTCTTGGGCTAAAAAAGCCTAAAGCTCTGGGCCCAGTTGGAGGTGCTTGACCAAGAACTTCATTCAACCTTCCTAGAGCTCTAAAATGCCAATGCTTGCACTGTGGTAGGAATTTTTCCTTAGGCTTTTGTTCCTACTGGCTGCTCAATGACTCATTAGGAGGCAGAAACTCTTGAAGAAGCAGTATCCTCTTTTTGTTCCCCCCAACTTTCTCCTATCCTACATGAAAATATGAGAGTCCCATGTTGGGGGTAGAAATGTTGTTGGTTGTTTTTCTCTTTTTGGGTGCCAACCACCCAGCTCCCAAATAAATCACACATAGAGCTTATTCTTAATTATAAATGCCTGGCCCTTGCTTGGCTTGTTTCTAGCCAGCTTTTTTTAACTTAAATTATCTCATCTACCTTTTGCCTCTGGGCTTATAATATTCTCTTACTTCTGTATATCTTACTTTCACTCTTACTCCATGGCTGGCTATGTGGCTGTGTGGCTGGGTGACTGGGTGACTGGGTGGCTGACCCCTGAAGTCTTCCTCCTTCCTTTAGGCCCAGGAATACAGTAATACAGCTTTCCAATTTAAACAAATGCAACATAAACAAAGGTAAACATCTTAAAATAAAATTTCACAAAACATGACCACAAAGATAACTGTATTGTACTTAGTTTGTGTGCATACTGTGTGTATCACTCAATACGCAGGAAGCCTTCATGCCACTGACACTCTGGGATTTGGGATACAAAATGACATTTTTAAACTATCTTTTACTTTGTGTTGCTCTATTTTTCACTGACTTTTTTTCTTTTCTATCATCCCCCCACCCTCATGTTGAAAGAAATCAAGCTCTAGGCAATTATATGCAATTCTGCATTATCCCTTTCACGGTTTTAAATGAAAATTAGTTTTCATATTCAGAAATAGACAAGTACACTAATGAAACACTCTTATTGGGTTTCCTCATCATGGTTGCCATTTGAATAACTCCTGTTACTAGTGTGTTTGAATATCTTTGGCTGGTTGGCTATACCTTTATGAAATATATGCATAAGCATTTTGCCTATTTTTCTTTTGGTTGGTCTTTCCATATTAACAAGCAGAATAACATTTTATGTTCACATGCAAGTCTTTTGTATTTAGTTCAAATACCCCGAGTCAGCATTGACCATCGTGCTATTCCCTTTTGGGTTTCTTAACTGTATGTTTTGACCAAAACTTTCTCTGTTAGTGTGAGTCCATTATAAAGATTCAAATAACATTTCTAGGTTTTTTTTTTCTTACCATGGTAGCACTCTCTACTTTCAAATATGGCACATTCCAGCATTGGTTGTTAAAGCCAATTCCGCAGTTTTCATAACATCAATGAATCTCCCACAGAAGTTTTCCAGACACTACTCTGACTGAAGAGTATCCTTTATGACTGATGGTTGTCTCCAGTTTTGTCTTCCTCCATTTGTTTGCTGTAATAAAACATTTTGTTCCAGTTCATAGAAACTTCTTGGTGATTTTTTGCAATATTGTATTCTAACATATTTTTCATAGTTTTCACTTAATTCTAAAAATTGATCAAATTGTATTGTAATGTTAGTTAGCTCTTCTAGCTCCAAATGGCAAAAATCATAATTTCTAACTGCTCTTCATTGTTGGATTTGCCCTTATTCAGATATGAGTTAACAAAGTCTAATTGTGAAGTTTTTGTTCCATTTCTCTACTATTGGTCCAGAGCCAGTGCCTGACTGTTATCTTATTGTCTGACTTGACAATTTGTAGAATGTATTTTTTTTCTTTGTTTCTTGTGGTGATATTTTATTTGAGCTTTGATAAATAAAGCTTATCTGGAGATCAGAGGAAAAAGGCCAGCCATTATAAGTAAACAAAGAAGTCAGGCAGTGGTAGCACATGCCCCTGATCCTACCACTTAACAGGCAGTATCTCTGTGTGTTCAAGACCATACTAGAAACAGTACCAGGTGTGGTGGCACATGCCTTAATTCTAACACTAGTTAACCATGGATGTCTTGAGGTTTGTACAGACAGACAGAAAGTAACAGAGCTATGGAGGAAGAGGAAGTGATATAGCTGCACAGAGAGCAAATCAGATGGCAGAACAGCAAGGCATGTACGCATGGGTAGAAAGGAAGTGACTTGCATTTGGAAGCTGTAGGGCTGCTGAGGTAAGGTTGGCTAGTGGCTTTCTCTATTTCCCTGGTCTTCCTAAGTCTTTCACCCCTATATTTGGCTCCATGCTTTTTTTTTAATTTAATAAGACAATTTAGAAATTCATCAACAATTGTCACCCAACATGGGGCAAGAGTTTGGTGATATTTTATTTGTACTGAAATGTGGTGATATTTTATTTGTGCTTTGATAAATAAAGCTTTCCTGGAGATCAGGGGAAAAAGGCCAGCCATTTTAAGTAAACAAAGTCAGGCAGCACACACCCTTAATCTGATCACTTATCACGAAGGGTCTCTGTGTGTTCAAGGCCATACTAGGGAACAGAGCCAAGGTGGTGTCACATGCCTTTAATCCCAGTACCAACCATAGAGACCTGGAGGTCTGTACAGACAAACAATGACAAAGAAGTGAGGTAGCTGGGCTAAGCGCCAATGAGAGGGCAGAACAGCAAGGCATATAAAGGCATGGGTAGACAGGAAGTAGCTCACATTTGGAAACTGCAGAATTCGTGAAGAAAGGATGGCTGGTGGCTCTCCTTATTTCCCTGATCTCTATAAGGCTTCTGCCTCTATATTTGGCTCCATGTTTTATATTTAATAAGACCATTTAGGAATTCATTTACAAAAGTTTTAACAAAAAAGTAAAAGTAATATAAATAATAAGCCATAGATGAAAACCACACAGAGAGTCTGTATTATATTGTTTTTGGGATTTTTAACTGCAAAGAGATATTTAATTATAAAGGCTACTCAGATATATATATATATATATATATATATATATATATATATATATGTATATGTATATCTTGACTTCAAATTTTCAATCTAAGGATATGTTGCTTTTGAACGGAGGCTCTGCTTCTGTTTCCAGAAGCAAGAGGCTATGGATTTGTTCCAGGTTAAGAGATCAGATTTGATCAAGCCAGACCTCCTGAACATTAACAGATGGTTCCCTTCAACAAAGGATATAGCCAGTCTTTCCAGGACTTCACCATTTTCTTGAATTTTCTCAGGATCCCCATAAGAATACCAGTGCCCCCTATTAGCAGGAAAGAGCCTAGAACACTATGCCCACATTCCCAAAAAATGGGATTGTGGATGTTTTTCTTTGTTTAGGTTGTTGGTTACACTTGTTATTGGTCATAGTCAATATCTTTCTGAAAGAAGAAAGGAGGATATAATATAGAAATATAGGATATAAAAATGTGAGAACAAAAGGGTAGATTATTGAATCTACTTTTAAAGAGCAACAACTTGCTTAAAATGTTTTAAATTGCTATAGATTTTAGTTTATTGATACCAATTTAAAGTTAATTTTGTTATACTGTATGTACATTTCTATTCTTGTTTAAGGTATTATATTTGTGAAGCTCATTTGAAATTGTAGTGAATAACTAAGAAATACAGATTAATAACTAGTTTTCTATGATAGTCAAAATTATAGTCATGTTAGTTAAGTTTGCAAGGTATACATAGATATAATTCAATTAGATAGTTAATCTTCAAACACTTCAAAGATCTACATAATATGGCATTTAAAATGTTTTAAAAACTTTGACTTTCTGGACAGTGAGACACATCTGCTACTGGCAGCCCTGATTTGATTCAAAGACAAAGATGGGCATGGAAGACACTCTATATGGAGTTTATCTTCTTCTTGGCAAAAATAGCCATTTGAGCAAGAAACTGTTCCTGCCTGGACTGCTTAAAAATGTTGTACAAATTGGACATACAGGACCCATAGGAAAATGACCACTAAATTTTACTAAAATATGGGGATATGGTCCTTCAGTTTTCTGCCTCACAGAGGAGACTGCCAGACATTCTACAGGGCACAGAGAGAAGCAACTGAGAGACTCTAAGCCTATAGGCTGAAAATGGATGCCCCAACATTACAGAGGAACTTTGGATGACTATCCAGGCAGCCAAGTGTCTGTTATTCTAGACTTTTGGAAGTTGCTTACAATGCACTTCATGTTTACTTAGGTAATATTACATCCTTCTTGGGTCTTTGATACAGTTGAAGACTAGATAGTTATAAATATGATTTCCTTAGTTATGATAAAAGATAAATTAGATATGAAACTTTAGACTCACAAATATAGAATAGATAATAGAATATTTTCTTTAATTTTGCAAAATACAAACAGACTAGACATTGTAACTATTATTCTTGCTTGATAACTGTTACATTACATGTAATTTTACTATGTTAAAGCTAAAACCTTCCTTTTTAATTAGAGAAAAAAAGGGAAATGCTATGGGATAATGCTTGTGTACACTGGTTTAATAAAATTCCAAATGGCCAGTAGCCAGGTAGGAAGTATAGGCAGGGTGAGCAGACAAGGAGAATTCTGGGAAGAGGAAGGGCTCAGTCAGGAGTTGCCAGCCAGACACAGAGGAAGCAAGATGACAAGGTAGAACTGAGAAAAGCTACCAAGCCACGTGACTAAACATAGATAAGAATTATGGGTTAATTTAAGTGTAAGAGCTAGTCAGTAATAAGTCTGAGCTAATGGCGAAGCAATTATAAATAATATTAAGCCTCTGAATGATTATTTTTAAGTGGCTGTGGGTATTCAGGGTGCCAGACAGGACCTGAGAAAACTTCCGACTACAGTTTCTCTTTTCAATATTGTCTGTATAACAAGTTTGCACATACATTTTAGAATACAAAGAACATAAATTTCATATAGTCACAAAATTATAAACTATAAGCTTTGTGATTTTGATTTGGGTTTCAATTCTCTGAAAGTTTTATAATTTGACTCAGTCTTTTAAATTGGGATTAGGTGCATTGTTATAGATACTAACTTTATTAGCTTTGCTCATCAACATCTCTGATTTTTCACATATTTGTCTTTGTCACTGACTGTGAAGTTATTCCTCACTATAAACTAATGATTGCCACACTTTCTTTCTGAAGAGGCAGTTGGGTTACAGGTCTGCCCTTCCTGAGAAATTACCTTATTTAACTGTTATATTGCTATTTGTTATTTTTAAGTCGTTCTATATGAAAATTTGTTTTAAAAGTTATTTCTAATCTAGGATTATGCTGTTTTTCTTCTAGACAAAACTCTTTTTTTCTGGCATTTATGTTATAGCAGCAACCCCTAGGATAAGTTAATTTGATTTCATAAATTGAGGGAATTAGCAAATGTCAGTGATATGCTACTGTTTCTGAGAATATTTATTTATTTCTTAATTATTTGTTTTATTTTATTCCTAATTTTAACATTTGATTTATGTATTAAATTCTTTTTCCATGTGGTTTTCTACTGGATCTCTTTATCATCTTGAAAAGTTGTAATGGGATATGGAGAGATGGCTGTGTGGTTAGAAGCACTTACTATGGTCACATACCTGGAAATCAGCCTTCCTCAACCCCCTGATGCAAGCTGCTGTCCTGTTAGCCCTCTATTACTGAACAGACCTCATGCCTTTTTTTTATAGTATTTTTATTTTATAATTAACTTAATTTCACATATCAGCCACGGATTCCCCTGTCCTCCCCCTCCTCCCACCCCCAGCCCTACCTCCCAATCCACCACCCACTCCCACCTCCTCCAAGGCAAGGTTTCCCCTGGGGAGTCAGCCCAGCCTAGTAGACTCAGCCAAGGCAGGTCCAGTCCCCTCCTCCCTACACCAAGGCTGAGCAAAGTATCCCAGCATAAGCCCCAGGCTTCAAAAAGTCAGTTCACGAACCAAGGATAAGTCCTGGCTCCACTGCCTGGGGGCCTACCAAACAGCTCAAGCTAATCAACTAGCTCACTTATACAGAGGGCCTGGTCCAGTTTCATGGGGGTTCCTGTGCCATTGGTTCACAGTTCACGCGCTTCCACTAGTTTTGGCTATTTGTCCCTGTGTTTCCTCCAACCATGGTCTCAACATCTCTTGCTCATACAATCCCTCTTCTCTCTCACTGATTGGACTCCTGGAGTTCCACCGGGGGCTCAGCTGTGTCTTGACAGCAAGAATACCAAAGATAGGCTGCTGATCAACTTCCTAGAAAAGAAACTGTACAAAGGAAGGAGGAGGTGGAGAGGAAGGTGGCATAAGAGTCTGTTACTGTTACCATCACTCATTGCTGTTCATTTGGAATGTGACTTCCACAAAAATTGTCATCACCACCTCCTCATTTCCTTCCTTTATCCAAGAAATAATGTTTTCAGTTTGAGTTTCTAGACATAGAAACTCTGGATTATGAAGGATGTTTTAGTTGAACCAGATCACATATTGTTTTAAAAACAATCAGAATGCAGGGAACACCAATTTTCTCTTGACTCCCCATTTTCCCATCCCTTTAATCCCCCATTCTCACCTCTTGCTTGTTCATCAGAGTAGCTTGTAAGGCAGAAAATCTACTTCATAAGGCAGTTCCTATCATTAAATATTGGTTCAACATCTATCCAAATGCCTCTTAGGCTAGACAATGGACAAAAATTCTTTTAAAAAATTCATATAAAGAATTATAGTACTACCCCAAAGATGGCTTTCTGAGTTCTGTCTAATCAAAGCAATCCACAAGAAAGTAAAATGATGCAAGGTCTCTACCCCTCCCATGTTGGTTTTTATTCTGGGTCTCCATATATCTCTTACATAGTGTTTCATACTTTAAACATTTATGTCAAATTGACTACCAAAATTAGAACAGACATTGTCCTAGAACTACATCAAGAGGCACAATTTTTCACAAGTTGGTGTTTTTAATTTCAATTTCTAATTAATGAAATCCATCATGTTGATTCACGCTCTGTTCTGCTTGTGCCCATCCTATCCTCTCTCCTTATTTCCAGTACTCTTTGGCATTCATTAGGGCAGATGAAACTAAAGTGGTTCAAGGGGTAGTAGGGCAATGAATGAGATGAAATCACATTTCCACAGAGAAGCTTTGAACAATTCTGTTATCCTCTGATGAATGTGACTATACTACTGACAGGCACAGTAGGGTCAGTATTCCCTTTGATTTTGCTAAAGTACCACAGACATCCTCTCTGCTTTGTATTATATTATTTACTGTAGGTCTCTAAACATTTTAGAATCTCCAGGGCTATTTCAGCCTGCATTTTCTCTGAGCTCCAATCTAGAATTAATTTTGTAAAACTATATAAACACTACATGTCTCCAACAGGCAAAGGATGCCCTCAAAGAAGTAATCAACACATTAAGACAGATCTTCTCACAGACATAGGATGTTCCTATATAATTCAGCTATATGATATGATATTCAGCTAATTCTTTTATGATATTCTAGGTAGAAGTAACACATAATATAGCCATAACTTCTCCATGACTTCTGTCTTCCTATTTCTTTTAAGACTCCACAACAAGATTATAGGATAGTCATAATCAGAGGAATCAAACTAGGCTTTCAGTTAGTGGGATCTTAGAAGTCAGTGATGACCCCACTAGGAGCAAAAGAAGCCTTGACGTAGAAACTTGCTTGGCTAGACACCTTGTTCCCTTATTTTCTGTTCTTGAGTTTGGAATCTTAAATAAGGTAATGTTCTCAGAAGTTCCATACAGTTCTATCTTGTTTACTAAAACACAGGCATGATCTCTGATCTAAGGGAAAAGTAAGATTATCTTCGTTCAAAGACTTTCTCAAGGATTTCAATGGGATGTTTATGTGATATAAAACAATGGGGTACTTTTTAAAAGTGAGAGCTCCATTTGAAAACGTTCCTACTACACATTCACATATAGGAAAATGAGTTTCATCGTTATTGAAAACACAAATTAATATGTGATCTTGTCAGCATTTGTCTTCTCCTTATCTTTCTGAAACTGGAAGTTTCTGTCCTTCCAGCAACTCCCAATACCCAGCAGCAGCTTCCCAAATACTTGGGGGCTTAATATTACTTGTAAATATTTTGCTACTACTCAGTCTAATTACTATCTCTTTCACTTAAATAAATCCATAATTCTTATCTACATTTAGCCACATGACTTGGTACCTTTTCTCAGTATGACGTTCTCATCTTGCTTCTTCTGCATCTAGCTTGTGATTCCTGACTCTGCCCTCCTCATAATTCTCAGTTTTGCTTTCCCGTCTAACTTCCTGCACAGTTACTTGCCTGTCAGTTTTTTACTAACCAATGAGAGTAACACATACTCATTGTGTAGAAAAGGATTGTTCCCCAGCACCTTTCCATCCTGTGGTGTAAAATAAAACAAGACAAACAAACAAACCAAACAGCTGCTTCTGCTTCTACCACTATCTACATGTCTCTGTCTATTTCTTTGTTATGGGACATAGCAGGAAACCACTGAATATAAATATCAGCCAAAACCAGTGTCATAATTAGGAAGTATGAAAACAAATGGAGAAGCTGTCACAGCTTGGAGAACACATTGAAATCATAGCAACTGGATGCTACATGGGGTCCTAGATTCCATCCTTGAACAGAAAGAAGACAGTTATAGAAGAACTAGTGAAATACAAATAAAGACTCATGGTAAATAGTCCTGTGCTACAGTTATGTTGAGGGATTTACTATGCTATGGGATGGACCAATGTTACATGAGGCTGAGTTGTATGTTTTTGCAAGTCTGTCAGTCTAAAATGTCAAAATGAAAAGTAAAACTGAACGAAAAAGGTGTTTTGCTTCCTGATCTGATATTCACTATGAATTAATCCAAACCCCAGAGCTTTCACTAATTATTCTACTCAGGCCCCCAGAACAATGTTCATGGCTTCTGGTTCTACATTTTCAAAGGGAGTAACTGATCTATCTACAAAGTGAAAGACTGAGTAATATTATTAGCTCAATAAATGAGATTTTTATTGCCTCCTAGATGAGCTAACATCTTAAATTGTACTAGGACAGAATTGGATTTAAAACTGAAAAAGGAAACATGAAAAATGGAGCTACATTCTGATTGGCCAAGATATAACCAAACTGGCATGACACAAAAATTTCATACTAGAGTTAATTCCCAGCTTGCCAATGAGGCTCCAAGAAGGGAAAACATTGTTTTGTGTGACCTCATCCAATTTTAGGTGATTGTATTCTATATTATTTTCTTGGGTTCTGGCTCCATGCTTTGTAGATATGGAAGAGTAAGGCTTCTGCATTTGAAGTCCATCACAGAGAAGATACATCTCATATAGGAGTGTAAGGCAAGTAAATGATGACATGCTTGGCTCTGATTGACTAGAATTTCAGTTTCTTCTGCCTCAGCCAAAAGAATGATGAAATTAGAGGTGTGTCAGTATGTAGTTTATGGGATATAGGAGCTCAAACACAGGCCTTCATACATGCTAGGCAAGCAGTCTACCAGCTGAGCTACATCCCCGTGGTTTGGGTTAATTGACCACTTCACACAAGTTTGAATCACCTGGGAAGGATGTCCGATGAAGGGTCATCTAGAAATGCAGGCCACTGTGCATGTCTGTGTTGGGTGATCTTGATTGCATTGACTGTGGTGGGAAAATCTATTGCATGATTCTGCTCCTCCCTTTCCTCCTTCTATCCCTCTCAGATACCCCCATTCTTTCTCTCAAAATCATGGCATCTTAATGCTGAGAGCAGGAGCAACAGTCTTTCCCAGGTAAGAGATGCTTAATGGGTTATCAGCCTTAATAATAAGTTGTCAGCCCTAAAATCATATGCACACAAGTAACATAACAGGGACTAAGCATGTTGTATTTGTGCATTTAGTTGTGTGTATGTCTGTGTGTATGTGTTTTTATTTTCTATCATCACCATAAAAAGAACTGACAAAACTTTCGTTTTATTTGCAAAACCTTTTCAAAATTAAGTTAACTTATTTTGGAATTCATATCAAAGCACTAATATTTAAATGCTCGCTGACGATAATTAACAATGATTTATTGTTTAGCTAACTGTGGAAAGAGTTCCATGGTAAATATTTTACATAGTTCTTTTTGTAATTCTATTCCCATTTCACTGTTGTAATGTGGATTGAAGCCTGCGCCTCTTGGGTTTTATCCATGTGCTCTATCACTGTGCTATATTCAAAGGCCATAGCTACATTTCTAAGATTCCCAGGTCTTCATTCCCTCAGGGAGACAGATCATAAACAACCATGAGAGTGTCATTGTAACAGTGAGTGTAAAGCCTTTATGTATGTTATGATCTAATATCTCAGAACATCCTCACTAGTATTCAAATAGCTTGTCTTTAAGTGCAAAGGAAAAATATCACTACATCTACCACCCTTAAGTTCATGACTAAAGTCTATGTATCAGTCGACAGATGGGTGAGCAATAGGCAGTATCATATACCATTTTTGAACTTAAGCTTAAGTTTTATGAGGCATATTCATCTTTATAGGTAAGTGAAAAGCAAAAGTGGGGTCACCTATTTTAAGATGGAAAAAAATAATTTCTACAGAGTCTTGGGAAAATATGAAGAAATGGTAAGTAGGGATGTAGGGTACAAATTTGAGGGTCATTTTGAAAGTTGATATTTTTATATAGATTCTTCAGTGTTCCTGCACTTTTACTGACAACAATGTGCCTTTCCTCTGAATACAGGAGCAGACGGTGGCTCATGAGGTTTTATGCATCTGGGGAAGCTGTACAGCATTTCTAGGCTCCTATGAGCCATTTCATGGCATAGGGGCATGGAAAGAGGCAAAGAAGCACGTACTTTTTCTATCTTCTACAATTCCTTGAGCATAAAGGGTGCCTGTTTGGGGCACCTTTCCTGAACCCCACCACTTTACTGTGACAGTCCTAAGATCGAATCTCTCCAAACTTCTTGCTGTAGTTTAACCTCGCTTGTTCTTAGCATCTCACTTTAGCCAGTTTTACTTTAAAAGGTAGATAACTGTCAACTCTGACATGACTGATTTTCTTTATCTATGCTTGAAATACTTGAAGAAATATTTGCAAAGCTTAAAAATAAAGTCTAGTTTCACTACTTGCTGTGCATCAAGACAGATGATAGAAACATTAGAGGGTGTGACCTTCCCAATAACATGCTAGAAACCAGAGGAGGATTACAAAAGGGGGACAGAGAATATAAGACAGAACTGCAATTTTCCTCCTAGAAATAAAATCAAGTGTCTTTATTTTAGATCAATTAAAAGACAAGATTTTGTGAGAAAAATTCATAGCCTGTTTAAATTTTCATAACCTAATAAGTAAAATCCAACACTACTTCTCCTTTCACAAAAGCATCAGCATCTCCCCTTAGCTATGGGTAGGAACATCAAATGTCAGACGCCGTATCTAAGAGAGTCCGTTCTCATTTCATCTTCCTGACTTTCCCTCACTACTCTCACCACATTTCCCATTTGAGTTTGTATCTTCTAAGGCTTTGCCACAACACAAAAGTTAACTTGGGTATGAAAATGTTTGGGTTTTTAACAAAAGTATCTCTTTGAGAAGGACAGTTCTGAATGGGGTTGAGATGGCCCCAGTGAGAGAATACACTTTTGATATGTTGAAAGAAATCCACTCCAGGAGTAAGATGCTTTTGAAAAAATGCAAATGACCTCATACTGATATGTGTTGTCGTAGATGTACCTTTGCATCTTTTAAAATGATTTCAGCACGGAAAGAGTGATCTCAAAGGTAATAGAAAGACAATAAGTTCCCCACAAAAATGTTCTTATGATTCCTCGCCTGAAAAACATGAAAATTGTGTTCTACAGAGTACCCATTTCTTGAAATTAAAAACAAAAAGATATGTATTTCAATTGATTCATATTATCTGTAGGAAAAAAATGAGACAAACCCAAAGTATATATTCTGTGACTTCTCACTCAAATGAACATGGCTGATGGAACAACAGTCTCCTAGCATTCATAGATGTGAGTCTCTGACCCCTTTCTTAGTAACTGACAATATTCTATCTCTCAATGTCTATCTATATATTATACATTATAGTTTTCTTAGACATAAAATAAAAAGAAATATATGTATTTTATATGAACATTACATTACAGTAAAAACAACTGGCCTCTTGATTCTCCCTGAGTTCTATCATTGGAGTGAAGCCATCCTTGTTGGAAGGACTGTGCAGCTTGCGTAGTTTCAGTTTGCTTTTCCTAATAATAGGAACACATTTTGACGTGTTTTAGGGATAGACATGCACATAATTTCAATGGCAAAATGACTGTGCAGATGCTTGCCCACTTTATGTGTATTTCTATCCTAAAGCTGAAAAATAAAAATATACCTTTATGTATTTTTATGTGAGTCTTTTAGCAGTTACAGAATTTGTAATTTTCTTATAATTTGCAATATTTAATTGTCTTTTTATACAAAATGAATTTTGTTAACTTTTTTCATATTTGAATTTAACTCTTGAAATTATACCCAAAAAATCTTGTAAATTTTAAATTTCTTGTAAATTTTGCCTTTGTATTTCTTCAAACATTGAATTGCTTAAATTATTCATTTAGGTCTGTGATTAATTTTGGATAACTTTTACTTATGGTAGAACTTCAAATAATCACTTTGCATGTAGATTCTCAATTTTACAACCTTTATTTTTTTAAAAAAGGGCTGTTATTTTTGGTTGTGAGCTGGGCTGTGGTGGCGCACGCCTTTAATCCCAGAACTCGGGAGGCAGAGCCAGGCGGATCTCTGTGAGTTCAAGGCCAGCCTGGGCTACCAAGTGAGTTCCAGGAAAGGCGCAAAGCTACACAGAGAAACCCTGTCTCGAAAAAAAAAAAAAAAAAAAAAAAAAAGGGATGTTATATGTAGAAGTTTTTAAAAAGTCAATTTTAATACATACTTTATTTTTAGTCTCATATCTCATTATTTTGTTTATATCATCTGTCTTCATGTCAGTACAACTGTGTCCTGAGTTATGCCTTTAGAGCATGTTCTCTGAACAAAATGCATACTTGATGCCCTTGTTTTTGTGTGTATGTGTTTGTATGTGTGCATGTGTGTGTATATGTGTGTATCTCTGTGTGTTCATGTGTGTGTGCATTGGGAGAGGGTCTAATTATCCAGTTGGCCTCGACTTTGGGATCTTCCTGCTTCATTGATCCAAGTGCTGGGAAGCTTAAGGAGGCCATTGTGTACAGCTCAAAATATTTTTGCATAGTCTGTGTTCTTTGTTTTTACCTGAGAACGTTAGTACCAGATTTTTAATTTCTAAAAGAAAAACTTTGTGCATCTTGCAAAAAATTATGATTAATTTGAGTATAGCCATTCTTATAATATTATTCCTGCCATTCCAAGGAAGTTACATAGGTTCTTTTTCATTCCTTTTGTTAAGGCTTATAGTTTATACTGTACAAGAGTTTCACTGGAGGTAAAATTACTTCCATGCACCTTTACTAGCCTCAAACTTCAATGATTTATTTTTACTTGTTTGAAACAGTAAATTTGAGATTTTGTTGATACTCTTTTTTCTTGGATTTTGGATTTTTTATGTTTTTTTTTTTTTTTTGAAAATCTAAATATTTAGAATTTTCCCAAACCTCTTGTCTCCATTTTTTTTTTTTACTTTAATGCTTTGTTGTTCTGTGATTGCAATCCTCTAACCTTTTCTGAGGTTGGATAAGGGGCAGAATCTCGTCTCAAATGTCAAGAGTGTTCTAGGAGCCCCTGACAGCTGGTCATGTTTTGTCATCCGAGTGGACATTAGAAACACCCTATAGTGACTAGAACTACATATCTTTAAAAGCTGAATGTTAAAGCTCCAAGTATTTTTAACAGTTTATGTCCATTGTTAAATTAGATTAATTTTGTTTAATTTTTTTGGTTGAGATAGAACATTTACAATTTTATATACTTCTGGTATATCCCGTTGTGTTTCATTATTACATTTGGAGTTAGCACAATTTTCTCCCTCCAGTTTGTTTTGAATTTCCAGTGCTGGGTCTGACACATTCTCAGCAAACACTTTACCACTGTACAACACATCCATGCTTCTCAATATTATATGACACAAAGTACATTATGTCTTATAGTAACTTAGACAATGGCACTGTCCTATGGTTATTATTTACATAGTACAACTTTTCGTCAATCTCTAGTAGTCAGTTCATTTAGTTTATAATACTTCTCTTGTAATGGTACTCTTTGGCACATAATAAAACAGAATATAAATATATCAAAATAGAGTGAATATGAATATATATATAAAGGGAATTTATTAAAGTTCTTATGAGCTGTGGTCCAGCTAGTTCAAAATGGCTGTTTTTTAAAGATAAAGGCAAAGAATCTAGTAAATTTTCAGTCTATGAACATTTGGTGGAGGTTCCATAATTTCACTACTTGATTGTATAATATGAAAGAGAACCCAGGATTGTCTCATGGTGGTAATCAAATGTTCTGTCAGGTGTGACCTCATCTCCATGTCAGTATTTCTGACAGAGAAGTGTACCCAAATAAATTTAAAATGTGGACAGGAGAAAATCAAATTCACAATGTCCAAACTTTAGTTGTTTTCTCTCTTAACATTAGGTACTTTTATTGTCCTAGGATCTTGACATGTGACTTCCTGAGTCATGAATTCTTATATATTCTGTCACACATGCGTATATGGAATCCATCTATGCAAGTTTCTAATGTTTTCTTCTAAAATCTGACTAGAACCTATTCCTTGGGCCTATAAGCCTCCTTACCTGCTCCTCACTGGGGAAAGGGATGTGCACCATGACAATAAATTTAATAATAACCTTCAAGGAAAACTAAGAGCAGACTAACATAGAGTTCATGAAGACTGGAGAACATGTCTGTTGATATTAGAGATTATAATCCTCATCACTCAGAAGCCTAAAAACTATCTAAAGTCATCACAGTTTCAAATGAGAGCTGATTGTTAATGGGCTTCCAAACTCTCTGATGTCAGTGATGGTGATGAGGGGCAAAGAGGAACCCTCAAAAATACGAGAACATATGAAGAATTCGCCCAATGGTTTGTTCCATACCATAACATGTACACACACACATACACACACACACATGTATGTACATGCATATGTACAGTGACACACACATACATGTACACACAATTACAAAGACAGGAGACACACATACATGTATACATGCATGTACACACAGACACAAATATATATCCACATATGAACATGTGTATATATAAAACTCTTCTACTGAATTATTTTGCCTTAGCATTGCAATTTACACATCCTTGGTGCCGTGGCATTTAGTATCTATTCTGGAAATAAAGAAGACCTTTTTGAAGGCATATAGCACCTCCATTTCAATATCCTTGGCATTAAAATGGAAGGGCATTATTATAAACATATCCCCCCAATATCGTTTTTTCTTTCTCTTACTGTCATAGAATAAATATTGTCCATGATCTCATTTGTGTGGTAGTCTCCATAAACACCCCCCCCCACCAGAACAATGTTACAGGCTCTTCTCTGTTGGACATCAGCTCAATGTCTTTGAATCAGTTCAACCTGAAATCTCTTCTCCTGGATGTGGAGATCTTGATGCCTGCAATCTGAGGACCATTTCGCACAATGGCTTACAGTGTTTTGTCTCCACTCCTTCTTCTAGGGTTCAGTTCATTTTATATGCTACTCATGAAGGTGAGGAGTTGAATCGGTTAAATAACAGTCTTAAATTGTCAACAAGGAAGAGTTCCACAACCCACTCAAGACATTTTGACCAACTCTCAACAAATGCACATGTGTAGAAGGAGCCATTTGAGATGACATTACAAGAGCAAAATCCCCTTTGCAAGTATGACAACTTCCCCCCCCCAAAAAAAAACACACAGGATTGATAGTTGATGCATAAAAGGAATTCCTATTGTTTTAAACTTATCAACACCCACCTCCATGCCCTTTAACTACACTAGAGATCTTTTATTGTTATTTTTATAAATCATGGTAGCATGGAACTGTTACCATGATCTAAGTGTGCAGAATTACACATAGCCCAGATGAATCGGTGAGTGAGTAAGGAGGTTGGAAAGGCCTGCAATATTATAGTACAAATTAGTGGTTTCATAAGCACAAAACATTTGATAATCTATTTTTCCTTTAATTAATTTTAAATTGGCTTTATTGTATTGAAATTTTAAATTAAATTCCTGTTGTCTTATGTAATAAGCTCAATTAAAACAACACATCTATATAAAATATTTTATTATTATTATACACAGCTTATTTTTATTTTGAAATACATACTTGACATAGTCATACATACAACATATTTATACAGCTTAAAGTTGAAATTTTTTAAAATATTGTTATACATATGTAACAAATGAGACTTACAGGAGGTTTGCATGTGCTGCTATATCATGAATCCACAGGGGCTTTTAAGCTATATTTATGAAGCCACCAGTATATGTCTTGTTTCTTATTGACAAAAACCTTCCATAGATCTCAAAACTCTAGGCATGTCACAATATCGTAACTATATAATTTGCCTTCTATTTCCATATTCCCTCTCTACATCTTTCTACAAGAAACACTGGCTTTTGTATTTGTAAGCAATGTAAAGTGTGGTCATTCTGCTACACAAATCCACTGTTTCACATCTCAGTGAAGGAATGCTGTGTTAGAACAGGCCGTGAATAGTAGAGCCACAAGGAAGCGCTGCCCTCTGCTTGTGTTTTTATCTTTGAGCTTTCACTATTTAATTAGTATTTTTAGAGACTCTCAAGTTTTAACCAGCTTCTAGAATATAACTCATTCACTTTTTTTTAAATCTGTTTAAAACTGTGGTTTAAATAAAGGTTAATGGTTGTAACTCAATATAATCAAAGAAGAATTCATGGAGAAGATAGATGGAAATTTCACCATCTCTTTTACTTACTTTCAAACTCAGAATTAAGAAAATAAATTAGAAAATTCAAGCCCTTTGTATCCATTAGCTGGGCTGGGTCAACTCTTACACCTTTTCTTTTTCATTTGAAGTTAAAGATCCTATTGGCTTTGATGTTTTCATGTGTAAGTTTTAGACTTTAAATTTAGAGATTCCTTAAATTAAAATTTTAAATATTTTTTTGAAATCATTCATATTCCTTATCATGTGCTAAATACATGTGTTCTTGTATAAAATAAAAAGCATTTCAAATCCATCATGACAGCTACTCTAAGAAACAATAATGATGAGTGGTCCCATCTACCTATTACTGGTCTAATGTTATTCTTCTTATCAGACACTGGCTTCTGATTCCTCCATGGTATATAATTTCCAACTCAACTTTCTTTTTTTCTTTCCATCATTGACCAACACTCCTCCACATCAAGCCCTTTCTGTCTCAGCCACTACAAGAGCCTTGGGTATGTCCTACCACCTACATGTGGTAACCATGAATGAGAGCGTCAGAACTAATCTTAGTTTCTAACTCAACTAAAAAGAGTTGTAACTTACTTATAAGGAGTTGTGTGGTGATTGTTTAAGAAATTATCTGATTATACTCATTTATAAAACAGAATTTAATTTCAATAATGGCAGATCATCTAATACAAAGACAAGTGGCTATTCAGGTAGGTGAGTGGATTAGCCATAATTTACCCACAAATAACTTCTCTGAAACCCAGAGTTAACACTACTGAATCCAAAATATCCTTGACTTTTTATCATGTTCCAGCTTCGCTGCTTCTAAGCAACCATTCTTTATACTGTTCATGTCATTATGACTGGCAGGTGACAATAACTTCAGGTTAAAGGGCAAAAACAATTGATTTCCTGTCACTGAGCCTGAGAAACGGACCATACTCTGACCTGACGCACACAATTTCTTGATACTTTATGAAGTCTCATAATTGACTGAAAACGAGGAACGTAATGGATGGTGAGTGGTCCTGGAAGAAAGTGTGAGTAGACAGTGATACCCTAAGGGAGAAGACAGGAGAGTGGATTGGTAGAAATGTATTCTAAGATTCCCTCCAAAAATTAAGAATGGTGTGTGTGTGTGTGTGTGTGTGTGTGTGTGTGTGTGTGTGTGTGTGTGTGTGTTGTCTGTATTTTCCTTGGACTTTTTTGATAAGTTTTTGAGAACAGAAAAGATATGTGGCTAAAGGAAGACTGGAATAGATGAATAGCACAGTTTGACAGGGGATTCTATTTACTTTTGGCTCAAAAACAGGACTATACTCTTGAGATGTGATTGAAGACAGTTTGTTTGTTTGTTTGTTTGTTTGTTTGTTTTCTTTATTAAGAAATTTTCTACTCATTCCTCATGCTATTCACAGACTCCCCCCTCCTCCTTCCTCCCACCCCCAGCCCTCTTTCCCAAGCCTCCCCACATCCCCATATGCCCCAAATCGAGGCCTCCCATGGAGAGTCGGCAGAGCCCAGCACAATGAGCCTAGGCAGGTCCAAGCCCCTTCTCACTGCACCTAGGCTGTACAACGTGTCGCAGCACAGGCACTGGATTCCCAGAAGACTGCCCATGCACCAGGGACAGATCCCAATCCACCTGCCTGGGTGCCCCCCAAAGAGTTCAAGCCAAACAACCATCTTCCGTGTCCAGAGGACCTAGTCCAGTCCCATGGGGGCTCCACAGCCACCAGTCCACAATTCATGGGTTTCCACTAGTGTGGTCAGTCATCTCTGCACGTCCTCCCATCATGACCTCAACGTCTCTCTCCTGCAGTATCTCTCCTCTCTCTCTTCAATTGGATTCCCGGTACTCAGCCTGATGCCTGGCCGTGGTTCTCTGTATCTGCCTCCATCTGTCATTGGACAAAGGCTCTATGATGACAGCTAGGTTATTCGCTAGACCAGTCACCAGAGTAGACCGATCCAGGCACCCTCTGGACCACTGCCAGCAGACCAAGGTGGGGTCATCCTTGTGGATTCCTGAGAGCCTCACCAGCACCCTGCTTCTTCCTATTCCCATGATGTCCTCATCTATCATGGTATCTTCCTCCCTGTCCTCCCACTCTGTCCCTGTTCCAGCTTGACCCTCCCATTTCCCTATGTTCTCGTCCCCCACTCCTCGCCCTCTGCCACCCCCTCACACTCAGTCCACTCATGTAGATCTCATCCACTTCTCCTTCACAGGGTCATCCATGTGTCCCTTCCTAGTGTCTTTCCTGTTAGCTAGCCTCTCTGGAGTTGTGGGTTGCAGTCTGGCCATCCCTTCCCTCCCATTTAGTATCCACTTATGAGTGAGTACATACTATGTTTGTCCTTCTGAGTCTGGGTTACCTCATTCGGTATAATATTTTCTAGATCCATCCATTTGCCTGCAAATTTCATGATATCATTGTTTTTTTTTTTTTTTTACCACTGATTAGTACTCCATTGTGTATATGTGCCACATTTTCTTATCCATTCTTCAGTTGAGGGGCATCTAGGTTGTTTCCATGTTCTGGCTATTACAAATAATGCTGATATGATGAAGACTTTTTTTTTCATGTTCTCACTCCACTCAAGTTGGATGAAATGATGACATAGTCAGGACCATGACACTATAGTACCAGGACAAACACCAGAAGATGAGTCAGGTTTGGGTGGAGTGCAATGTGTGTGTGGAGATATATGATATGACCTAATTAAATTCTGCATCTAATTTTCCACAGAGTTTGAATACTCGCTCTCTTTTTGTAGCATGCCACCATGACCCTCACAGGTATAGGATTTTTGAGGAAGTGGTATTTAGCAAGATTCTCGTTCTGAGTATTTGTGCCCAGCCTCAGGAGGAATAAAATTTATACTCACAAATTCCTGTAGCTATTCCAAAGGAAAAGAAATGTTTGGGCTTTCTACAACTTTTCCCTCCTCTTTTAGTGCCTGAACTCTTCTTTGGTCTAAACAAATGCACAGAAAGACTTTTTTCCCACAGAAAGCATTGCCTTGCACTGAAGAGCAATCAACACACAATTTCTAGAAGAGCCTGTGAGCCCCACAACTATGAACTAAATCTACTTTTAAAATCATCTTCTCTATGATAGTTTCTGATTTCAATGAACTAAAAATAAAGCCTTTTTTGAATATGACTCATTTGGAGCCAATGTTCTAAAGACATGTGAATCGCATGCCATTGAGTGATCTAATGGGAATGTGCAGAGCAAGCAGAGCAGTTCTCGTCCTCGTTGCAGACCGAGCACACAATGCTCCCTCTGCCCAAGTAAACTGTCCTAATCAAACACGTACAGAATGCATCAGACCATTAGCCACGGGCTGCTTTTTATATATCGCAAACAAACCCAATTACACAGGGAGGAATATTCAAGCGCGGCATGAAAAGTTATCAGAGGGCCTGCAGAGATTCCCCTGGAGCTGCCAAGCACAGACACAGTCGCCAGTGATTTTCACTTTCTTAGATAATGTGCAAGGACCATGGTGCTGATTAGCCCTTAAATCACACTCGCCCAGGGAAAGTAAAGCCTTTAATTCCCTTAATGGGCAAAGACGTGTCCTGGCTTTTCTCCCTTTTCACCTTCAACATTTCCCCGGCTGTGGGAAGACAGTGTTTACACCTGTTATTGCAGACGTGTGTCCATCTAAGCAAGGAAACAGGTCTGGTCTTAAATCTGCACCAAGATATCTTATATAAAAGATATCTTATATAATAATTTCAAAATGTGTCATTCACTGCCAGTCTGCCATCACTATTGAGTTTGGGTAAAGAGACAGCTCTACTGACTTTTTTTTTGTCTTTATCCAAAACTAATCCCCCAAACCCTTTTGAATTTGAGTTCTCTGCTGCCTAAGTGGCCAAGGACACACAGAGAGAAATGGATGATGAGGTTAAGTCTGGCACATCTACTTTCACTAAAATAACTGCAGTCTTTTTTGAAAGTCCCCTGACTCAGTGACTCTTTCGTAACCAAGAGCTCTTGGTGGCCAGTGCTGGCAAGGCACTCAGAACAACTGCATCTTTACTGTTCTCTGTTTGGAAGCAAGGGGAAGTACCCAGATCATAAAAGTGAATGAAGAAATAAAAATGAAGACAAGTGACAATTCAACTATTTAACATTGATAAATTATGTAGGTGAGAATTGTATAAAAAATCAAAGACAACAGAAAGCTTGAGAAATAATGACATCAAGGAACATACAATTTGATCATCTTAACATATAATGAGCTCACATAACTTGTTAACAAATGTATGACATGAACAAATAGCCCATGGGGATTTTTGTCTTCTAAATCATGAAAGCATCATCTTTACTACCAATTAAATGTCATTTTCCTTTGTCTACTTAACATTGGCCATGTGCTAGCTTAGCTCATAGGGTGACAGTGGTCAAGTGACAAACTAACAAAAGAATGAGAACGTGGCAAAAAACGTGATACTTATCTGTAATCAGCAAATAAACACAAGTATCATAGACATGTAGCAATCAGTGTTAACAGCCACATATTAATGCAGTAACTATTTTTGTTCTCTCTTAGTACAACGTGCTGGTGAATTCACAGATTCATCAATGTGTTTATTGTACTGTGGATGAAAGCAATTCTCATGAGCAGGGAGACTCCCTCTGCCTTCTCTCCCATGCTCATATTTATCAGATTGTGCACATATATGCACATATATATGACATATGCTTAACAGATGCATCTAC
The DNA here is from genome assembly GCF_049852395.1 of Peromyscus maniculatus bairdii. Taxonomy (NCBI): domain Eukaryota; kingdom Metazoa; phylum Chordata; class Mammalia; order Rodentia; family Cricetidae; genus Peromyscus; species Peromyscus maniculatus. Next base: position 18,694,954 of record NC_134870.1, on the reverse strand, counting down.
TTTTCTTCCTTCACTGTGAACATGGTCCAGTTACCCGCATTTACACAAAGCATTAGTGAATACTCAGCTCAGGGAAAATAATAGAAGCAAAAGCATCTATCAAGCCAGCCCTCTGGAGTTTTCATGGTCTACTTCTTCGCTGGAAGCAAAGATGGATAAAAGTATTTACCTCTTAAATGTTTACCTAATACTGTATGAAGCACTGACCTTAAGTGGTCTTTACAGCTCATAGACCACACACACAAAATTATGAATGAGCAATTTTTATTCTACTGAAACTAATGGCTGTGGCACACTCTCGTCCTCTTCTGGAGAATTACAAGCAACATCCTTTGGCGAAATTACTATTATTCATAGGTGGCAGTGACCGGTTTTCTGAATTACAGCTCAGGGCTCTTTGAGGAAGGGGAGGAAGAAAAATATTGTAATAATAGAAGGATGTGGATGACTCCAAGGAAACCAGTCTCTTCTGTACTCAACAGAGACTGTGGAAGCATACACAGGGTCTGTACATGTTTGAATAACATGAAGTCTCAATGTTGAGAGAGAGAAGTGGACACAAGCTCCTACCCCAACCAAGAAACTATCTGCAGTTGACATCTGCTTGCAAAGAAAAAAATAGTTTTCTCCAATGGAGCTTCACTAGGTATATTAACAAGTTTTAATAGTAGGTCCCATGCCTAGCAGTACATGGCCAGTACAAAATGAACTCAATGATATTTTTGGAGGCTTTTGATTCATATTGCTTAGATTTGGCATTTTTTGTCTTACTAGCCTTTTGCTTATATAATATGGTTCCCAATTTTGTGAGTTTATATGGTTTCTTTGTTTGATTTGTGTGTGTGTGTGTGTGTGTGTGTGTGTGTGTGTGTGTGTGTATGAATAAATGTATGTGTGTTCCATGTTTTTTTTTTCATTTCTTATGATTTGTTTGTTTTTGATTATCTGTTTCTTTTCTAAAACAGAAAGAAAGGTAATGGAAATGGGTGGGTTGGGAGGTAGAGAAGAATTTGTGTAGGGAAAACCACAATCAAAATACACTGTATGAAACAATAAAATAAAATAAAGATTCATTATTGAGTGAATAAGATGAGAAAAATGTGGGAGAATGATTGGAAAAAGGTATAAAGACAAGTATTTATCAATACCCATCATCAAATTGAAGCAAGGTGAGGAAGAAGAGATATGGGAAGAAAAGGGGAGGGCACAGAAAGAAAAGAGACAGAAAGGACTAGAACATGAAATATTTTACAGGAGAGACTGATTAATAATCAATAAATTGCTCTGATTGGTAAAATGGTCATTTTGTAAACATCATAGTAAAAATTAATTTAAAAAATTGTCATGCATTCTAATATAAGTAAAATTCTATTAAAAACATTGTATTTACACAGTGTCAAGGTGTCTTGTTATAGAATAGTTGCAACCAAGAAAAACTGCATAGTATATTGATCCATCTTAATCATAGAAGAGATGTTTGTTTCAGTCAGAGGCTATAATCTGCAGTAGAGCCCTGGCTTAGCATGTGCAAAGATCTAGGTTTATTCCCCAGCACTGTGGTGTTAACAATAATATCAAATTTAGCTCAGTGAGAGAGCCCGTACCTAGCCTAGGCAAGGCCCTGGGTTAATGAAAAATGTAACATTAGGGAAAATGTGACACGGTATTATTGCCAGATGAAGAGATTGATTTTATAATTCAAATTAAAAAGAAATTCGCATTCATGCTTTAAGAACATGGAGTAATGTCAAGGGTCATTACTTTGCTATTTTCCAGTTTGAATAAATGTGTGAGTGTTTTGGCTGTTGTTCTCCATACTATATTTTATGCAAACATTTTAAGTCCTGGATTCTAGTTCAGAGTTTTCTGTATTATTAAATCATTTTCAAGATTTTTATTTCCACATCTGATTCACGGTTGATAGATCCTACCAAATACCTGACTTCATACAAGCTCCCTTCTCCTGGACAGATAATGACACGCGAGGTTCAAGTTCGTCTGCTGTCCAAAGTTGCAGATGTCCTTCCTGCTTGCCTGCCCACACTTGTCCACACGTGTTCTGGGACAATGTTTTCCTTTGCTCTGATCCCTGTGTAAATGGAATTCTCTTCTCTTTCACACACCTCCAGAAATTTTTTTTTTGCTTACACTTTTACACCACTGATGTGCTTCCTTTATTTCCCTCAGATACCTATCTTAGAAGTACAAGTTCAAGCTAGCAAACGCTGCTGTAAAGATCTAGTGGTACCCACCACGGTTCCTGCACACTCTAATTGACACATCAGTCTCAAAGATTTTTATGTGCACCCATCTCGGGCACTTTGAACTTCCCTTTCCCAAATTCAGAATCTTTTACTTTCTCCTGGCCACACACCCGTGTGTGTGTGTGTGTGTGTGTGTGTGTGTGTGTGTGTGTGTGTGTGTGTGTGTGAGTGGTGTGGGGAAGGGTACCAGAGGTTGGCCTCAAGGTGTCCTCCTTCATCTCTTCTCCACTGTATTTATTGAGAACAAATATTTCATTGAACCAGATACATTTATTTTGAAATATACTGGCAAATTAGACAGTTCCAGTGATCTGCCTGTCTTTACCACCAGGGATGGAATTAGAGACATCTCTATTTTGAGAGTAGTTACCATGTGTATACTTGGATGTGTGTGACTTTCCTAGGTACTGGGGATCTAAGAACTGTATGCCTGGACAGTAAGAAATTCATCCATAGAGCCATCTCCCTAACCCTATTCCATGTCATTTTCAAATGACCTCCTTCTCCAATACCCATAGACTAAATGGGAATCCCTGCTGCACAGTTCAATACTTTCTTCATTTTCTATCATATTTTTTTATCCTCCTGATTAAACTGATTTTTTAAAGGTCTTTTAATTTTTTTTCTTTTAATTCACTTTTTGTAGTACAGGTTGGCCTCAAGTTTTGTATGAAACTGAGGATGAGATAGGTTCTTCATGTAGTATAGGTTGGCCTCAAGTTTTGTATGAAGCTGAGGATGACTTTGAACTTCTAATCATTGTGTCTTCATTTCCCAAGTTCTGGGATTACAGGAGTACCAATGTAGGGTTTGATAGAGTACTGAACAACAACCCCAGGGCCTGTGCATACTAAAGTAAGTGATCTATTAACTGAGCTACATCACCATCCCTGGCTTTATCAAGGATAAGGGTCATGTTGCTATTATTTTAGCTTTATGATTAATATATGCATATAGTTTTTCGTGTCATTCAGGAAGGACCTAGCTGTAGGCTGAGCATCAGTCACAAAGACCAATGAGTGGGCTCAAGCAGAGCTCACCACCTGGATAGAGGATGCTCCGAAGGCAAACTGCTCCCTCTGTACAACAGTGTTCTCCGGACAGCCTGCATAGTGCTTAAGTAGCAATTTTCAAGAAAGCCATTTTCTTTTCTCTATGAATGTCTTTTATGCATCTTTAGAGTCTGAGAATTCCCTCCACTCTCTAATAAAAATGAAAAATGTTCCCATTCTGAGCAAACACAAAACACATATGATATGGCAAAATCTTTCAGTTCCATAAAAGGCTGCATTCTCCAAGGGGCTACACCAGCACCCCTGGAAAGCTTCTTCTCCAGTCTTAGCACAGAGCCGGTGGCATCTTAGTATGCAGTTTTAATTACAGATGTGCCCCACATGGCTCCTTTGCACATGTTTCACGTGTTCTTCAGTAGACCTTTGCATCCATGCTATTGTTTTGTCAACCTGAAAATACCAAGCAAACTATTTTCTCCCCCTTTGTCAAAAACTGTTGTCTTTTTTTCTGCCATTCCCTCTAACTTTACTCTCCTTCCGACTGACGCTAACTTCAGACTTACCCTGGTACCCATGATTTGCCAGTGATTTCATGTCACAAATGCTGCGATTTAAAGGCACTCTTGAAATTGACTTGAGTGGTACTTATCTTGAATGTAAATGGCATCTATTTAAAATTTTTATCAAAAATATCATCACACAAATAAAATTTTAACATTTTGATGTATTCCTCGAGTTCATTCACTTTTAACAGAAGGAACTGTCCAGTAGCCAGTGCCATCTACCTACTAGAACTAAATCTCTAAGATTTTACCAGCTTCTTTCAATTTCCCTACTTCCTGATCTAGGAAGCTACTGTTAGCTTTTAGTATCAAAATTTGTTTTCTTTCTTAACATTTTGTAGAAGGGAAAGAACATAACACATGGCACTGTTATGTAGTGTCTTCTCCTAAGCATGTTTTTGGGGTCATCTGTGAAACAGATTGTATCAGTACTTCTTTTGTTCCTTTAAATGGTCCATTATGCATACCTAACAACGTTTTGCTTATCCACTAGTCATTTGACTGTTTTTCATGTCATGAACACTCCCATGAACAATTTGATATTCATACCCATTTTAACATCTTTTCTGAGTCCTCTGATCACTTTGTGTCTAGCATCCTCTAAAGTGCACTAACTACCCAGATACTGACATCAGTGCCCAGGGTTCTGTTTCCTGAGCGTGTTCACAGGCACTTAACTATCACATTTCCTTTTTAGTACAAATGAGAAGTTGAGCTTTGTGGTGGTTTGAAGGAAAATGGCTCCCAAAGGGAATGGCCCTATTAGGACGCATGGCTTTGCTGGAGTAGGTATGGAGCAAGTGTGGCACTGTGGAAGAGGGCTTTGAGGTCTCATATACGGCTCAAGCCATGCCTGGTGTCTCAGACTTCTTCCTTTTGCCTGAAATTCAAGATGTAGAACTCTCAGCTCCCCCCGGCACAACGTTTGCTTGCACACCACCATGCCATACCATGATAATCATGAACTGAAACTCTGAAAATGTGAGCCAACCCAATTTAAATGCTTTTGTTTTTCCTTTTCCTTTATATGAGTTGCCATCATGGTCATGGTATCCCTTCACAGCAATAGAAATCCTAACTAAGACAAGCTTTTAATGAAATGATTGTGTGTACTCTTCTTTATCTGAACTTTTGTAATCTCAAAGTGTTCATCTGACTAGATCACCCTCCAAAAAGCTGGCATGTGCCAGATAAGAGCCCTGTGGTCTCTGAGGGAGATGCAGCCGAAGGTCCCATCCTCTGGCTCTCTGGGTGCTTTATATATTTATATTGATTTTTTTAATTTAATTTTTTAATTAAATTTGTTCTTTGAGAATTCCATAGATGCACATAATACACTGTATTTACACTCATTCCTTGTTCTCTCCCTCCCACTCTTATCAGTCTGTCAATCACTCCTACTCCCCACAAGGCCATTTTCCACATTAATGTCCTTTGTTGTCTTTCGTGACTCCGAGTTTAACTGCAGCTATCTTTGGAACCATGGGTTTGAAACTTACCAATGGAACTTGAGTTCACCAGTGAAGATATCTTTCTCTCTGCCAGAATCTATCATAGCCAATGAATCAGCAGGAGGGGTAGGACCATGTGAGTTCTTCCACTGTTCCTGACTGCTTCATAACAGAATCACTTTTGGGCAGCCCCAGCATAGATGCAATTGACTGTGATTTTCATAGTAAAACATCACATATGCTACCTTTTTTTTCTTTAAATTGGATTTTTGGGTCAGGGTCTTGCTCATGATCAGACCAACCTGGGACCTGGGAAGATTCCTGTCTCAACTTCCCATGTGCTAGGATTACAATCATTCACCATGTCTGGCTACAGTGGTTTTTCAATTAATATTGGTCAAGTGTCTCCAAGTAATTTAATGGGTAAAAAAGAATTTTATTTTATTTTTTTTTGTCAACAAATGAGACTGGAATGGGCGGTAGTAGTGTGCAAAAAACTAAAGTAAAGTCTTTAACCCATTCACACCTTATAAAATGCAATTAATGTAACATGGATCATAGACTTGGAACTGAAGCAGGAAAAAATCAAACATGTAGATAAAAACATACCTATAAATATATTCATGATATTGACACCATCAAATTTAAATTTTGACTAAATAGACTTCATATTACTTCTAAACTCCATGTAGAAGAATGTCAGATTGCAATCCCAGAAGACTAAAAACCACATTATGATCTAGTTTTTTATCATGGAGCCCTGAAATTGTAAAGTATATTCATCAACATGCATTTATTTTTCTCTTGAAATACCTCTCTTCCGGTTATCATGGGAGTAAAGTCATTATATCATTGTGCCTCATAATGTATGTCTTGTTCAGTTTCCACTTTGGTTTTTACTCTGCTTATAATAGAGTTTCTGTGGTACAGATGGAAATGCATAACAAGTCAGTAGGCCACTGATCCTAAAATGTGTCAGAGAAAAAAATGCTCCTTATTTGTTAAATATCCTTTACCCATTAGTTATGAGAAAACTAATCTTTGACAATTATCAAAAGTGAAATATCCTGTTTTGTTTCATTTTCTGTTGTTTATTTTCTTTCATGTATTATTTTTGTTTCTTTAATTACATTTTCAATGTCTAATGTTTATTTTAATATAATTATTGACTTTTCACATTCCTACTTTTAGATGATACTTTCACTTTTCCAGTTGGGCAAAATAAATGTTATTTTACAAGCATGGCCATATATATTATTTTTAACAATATTTCAATGTTCACTTTATCCATATCATTTTTCCTATAGACACAATTCATTTTTTGTATATACTGCAATTTCATTTCAATAGCAGAAGGAAGTTCGCATGTGAGAAACATAAATGAAACAGTTACAGTGAGAGCAGCAGAGAAAGGCAGAACCTCACAGGAAATTTACCTGAAGAACCATGCTTCAGCATTCATCAGTGTTCATCTTTAATTTTGATTGCTACTCATTTTTAGATATTTCAGCAATAATCATTAGTGTTGATCATTCTGAATATTTTAGGGAGGAAGCCACTCAACAGCAAGTTTTTTTTTTCAAGTATTTAAGAGGAATACTGCCCCATGAGGATGGTATTGTGTGATTCTGGAGCCATTCAGATCTCCATTGCTAGGCATCTTGGCCTAGGAATGCTCTGATCTGGTCAGACTTTGCTGCTTCTATTATTAAGTTTGGTGTTATGGAAATAATTTATCCAAAACTCAGGATGAAGTACACGTGAGATGCCAAGCCCACCATAAGCCACCAAATCACAGCCATCCTTGTCACCCAGCAGCCACCTTATAACGTGTCTCTATCTGCTTTTTTTGTGCTCTTTGGTCTCTGCTCCTCATGTTTCCCAATTGTTTTCCTCTTCTTCAAACCTATGGAAACAGTCGTGACATTTGTGAGAAAGAGCCAAAGCTAGCTAAGTCAAGCTCAGGGCTTCATTTTCAAGAAATTGGTGAAAACAGTTCAAGTCCAGTGAGATTTGGGGTGACCAATAGAACAGATCTATGGAGCAAATTTTGGAATTTTGATCAGAGACGAATACCTTTCATCCCTGTATGCCAAAGGCTAAGAAATGAGAACTAATTGCAACTTGAATAGTATTTTAGCTTATTCAGATAACCTTCTTTTCTCCTACTGTTCAGAAACAATTCAGAAGACTGATCCTTTGTTCACAGTAAATGAGACAATCTGATGCCTTTTAAACTCTAAAATATGAAAGAATATTTACAAATATGTACATGGAGTAAAGTAATTTTTTATTAAATAAAAATTAAAGGTCGTGTGCTTGATTGTATAGATAAAAGTGTTACAGGAATTTAGAGACTGATAAATAAATCATGGACATCACACCAGGCTTGTTATATTCTGTAATGGCTCATACTTAGGGAACATTTGATTTATGACAAGTATTATTGTAAGTAGCATATAAATACATTTAATACTCAATCCTTTGTGATTAAAATTATTATGTTGATTATACATAGTCAAGGAAATTGACTCCTTGATTTAATAACTTGTTTAATATTATGATGTATACATTTAGGAGACTGAAAAGGCAGGACTGAAAACAACCTCATTCTTCTTCTACAACCATGAGGATAAAGGACTCATTTTCATTAAATCTTGTTCAACATGCAGATATGAGAATGTCCAACTTAGAGAAAGATGTTTATTTATCATTCCCCAGATTCTAAAACCATAGCACATCTTGCAAGACTGCTTGCCTGGAAATAGAGTCAGAGGTATCAGCAGGAAATATGGGTGTGATACCCCATTGTGATGGCTATAGGAAAGAGTTGAAGAGGGGACGGTAATTTAGAATTTAGATAATTTGAAAATAGCTGGCTGTTTTGGCCTAGATGATACACCAGTCTTGTCCTCAGTCAAAAAGTGATGAGACAGGGAGAGAGTCTACCCATGTATAACAGCTCTACAGAGGAGAAAGTCATGTGGATGCTTCCTGGGATTGACTGCTTTGCAGTTAAAAGACCTATTCGGAAACATATTCTTAAGAACACCCACCTAAGCTTTGGGGGAGTTGGAATGTCAGGGTCAGTTGAAGCATCTGATGTAAAATGATGAAACACTGAAAAACAAAACAAAACAAAAACAAACAAACAAACAAAATGCTGAATTCATTTCCCATGCCCAGCTTTCACCCTAACATCAGAACATCAGAACTCTCTTTGTCATGCTCATCTGGGACTTTAAATAAATTTCTTTATTTCAGTGGAAAAGTTTGGACCGTGATTTTTACATAGAAAAAGTATTAAGTATATAAACTATGCCAAGAATGTATCAAAAGGCAGCAATGTACCATGCAAGCACACGTATTTTGAATGTAGATAAATTTCTATAACTTTATTTGCTTATGTCAAAAATGGGATAGTCATAGCAGATAGGTACCTTTCAACTCACTGTATCTAGCATCAATACAAGAAAGGAATCAATTTCTTTCATAGAGGCTGTTAGAACTTCAACATACTCTCTTCCTACTAATCATAGTAACTCAAAAGGGCAGCTCTAAACTAGTCAGAATATTGAATAAACTTGGGTTTTTCAAATAATACTCAGGTATGTTATCCTGTAATTTGTTATAGAAAACATGTAAGAGAATATTTATTTTTATGTGATTTTGAAGAATAAAGGCTAATTTAGCTTTCATCTTCTACCCTTTTCTGATTGTTCTTAGGTAAAAGTAGAAGATAGCACAAAGAAGCAGGTTGGAGGAATGATATCTTCTGAGAAACCGGAGTTGTAAAAAGACAATACATCTATACTCTCATTCAACTCAAAACCATAGTATGTACATAAACCTAACTTCATACTACTGCAATCCAGTTCCCGTGATACAAGAGTGAAAAAAATAGGTGAAAAGCTTTGGGAGTATATTAACCTTAGTAGGCTTATTTTACATTGACCCTTTTTAAACAGTCTGTCTTCCCAATAGGCACTGAATTTCCTAGAAGCTAAAATGCAAATACAACTAGTTCATTCACCAATGATATCTAGAGAGATATGATCAATTTTTTCTATTTAACTCCCTTTTTATTGATAAAGGTAATAGATAAAGGAGGAATACTGATACTTAAATTTACAATATCTCCATATGCTCAATGTAAATGTGATAATTATTGATAACACATAGTGGTAATTAATGCACAGCATATTAAGGTAGCTGTCACCCACACTTTGCTGCTAATTTAGATAGGTCATTTTAGACAGCTCTTATGGAAACGGTCTTGTGATTGCTAGCCAAAATCCATCAGGGTCACACATATATATGAAACACAGGCCATTCTTCCTCTCATCATTTTACCTAAGAGCACTGGCATTTGTGTTATGACGTGAGCTGTAGTATAAGACATCTATGCAAATTTTTGTGTATTAGTTTAAGAAAAACTATAGTAGGCCATATTGGACACAGTGAAGTTCAAGTATCTTCAATAAATAATCCCTTACCAGAGAGCTAGGGAAGTTATTTAGCCACACTAGACTGGGTCCAACAGATAGCTCCTGTTAACCTGTGTGGTCTTCAGTGGGCAGGCTCCCTGAGCTTATATAGTGATAGGGCTGCAAAGTCCACATACTAAGTGTACTGTACATGAGGCACACACTTGAAGTCACCATGGGATTTGGCCACAGTGTTTGTCACAGGAACAGAAACCTAACTAAGCTATACATGGGCCATTGTCTATGTCTCTTTTCAAAGGAGCTAAAAGTAAATTTTGGACAAATACCTATTTTCTAGAAGCTTTACCTGGTCTCCTATAAACTTCATCAAATTATTATCACTTAGTGTGATAACAATAGGATTGAACCTAACTTGTTTCAAAGATCCCTAGATAGGTGGGAAAGTCATATCTAAGCACAGTCAGAAGAGCATGGTTTACAGATCAGTTATCTGAGGTAGAAGTTCCCCTTCCATGTGAAAAGGCACCATTACTGAATGAGGGCCTGCGTTGAACAACTACATCAAAAATTAAGGGTGATTTCCATTTTTCCATTGGAGATCTGAACTCTGGGTTCTCCAGCCTTGGAAACCTACTCAAATGTGGAAGCTTCTTAGTTCCTTGTGTCAGGCAATCACACTGTTGGGTTCCCTGGAATTTGGTCCAAACCACACTATCTATATCCCATACCCTCCAGCTTTCATGTGGTTGCCAAGGGACTTCATGACCTCCACCTAAATGAGTCAATCTCTCTGGAAACACCATTTCTTATTAATAACATCTACATTTGTTTGTATAGGTCCTAACTTGTAGTGGGCCTCTGGAAAAACTGACTAATATAATATAGAATGTGCTGATATTTTATTTGTGCTCTAACACATAAAGCTTGCCTGGGGATCAGAGGACAAAGACAGGCACTATATTACACATAGAGGTCAGGCAGTGATAGCACATGCCTTCAATCCTAGCATTTGGGAGGCAGATTCATCTGATCCTGTGAGTTCAAGGTCACACTGGCATGGTGTGATATGTCTTTAATCCCAGAACTAGTTACCCATAGAGGTCTGAAGGTCTGTACAGGCAGACAGGAAGTGATAGAGCTGAGTGAAAAGAGAAAAGTGATGTAGCTAGATGGAGAGAGGAAGTAAGAAGGCAGGGCACAGAAAGGTAAATACGGCATAAATATACGGGAAGTAGCTCTTGGGCTGAGGATTTTCTAGAGGTAAGAACTTGTGGGTGGCTTGTTCTATTCCTCTGATCTTTCTGTTTTTACCCTAATATCTGGCTCTGGGTTTTTTTTTATTAATAAAACAGTTTAGTAATTTGTGTTACAAAGGAACACTATAAATGTAGATTTACAATTCATATAGATTTCAGTTGTCAAATCCATTTAACCAACCTAACATGTAATATTTTTAAACAGAAAAATAAGTAATTTAAATAGTAAGCAGTAAGAAAGCATTTGTGTCTGAAAGGAAAGAGAGAGGAAGAGGACAAACAAAACTGTTGTAGCGCCAGGTGGCAGTGGCACACGCCTTTAATCCCAGCACTTAGAAGGCAGAACCAGGCGGATCTCTGTGAGTTCAAGGCCTGCCTGGTCTACAGAGTGAGATCCAGGACAGGGACCAAAGCTACACAGAGAAAACCTGTCTTGAAAAACCAAAAATAAAAAATAAAAATAAAAATAAATACTTTTGTAGCAAAGGGAGAGAGGAATATAATATGATGAACAAAAAAAGCTATACTAAGTTTTAGAGGGCTTCAGAATGGAAGATTTTGAAGCCAATGAGGACCAAAGTTAAAAATTCCACTTTCCCACTGGACAGTGGCAGAGTTCTAGTATCAGCAATGAGGCCATTGTGATGACCTGGAAATGAGAAGGCTCTGTGGACATGTGAGATGGCCCTGTGCAGACATATGTTGGAAAGACAATTTTGCCAAGGGGACAAGCAAAGGGTTTAGGAGGAAACAGTTAGTTATACACTTGCCATTGAAGAATTAGCAGGATCTACTTTATAAGCTTTGCTGTAGAAATTAACAAGATGCTTAACTCACACTATTCACAAAACACACAGAGAGGGCAATGTGCTCACTCAGAAAGCTGTGTTCTCCCTGCCTCTATGCTTAGCACAACACTGGACTGGCCTCTTCATTGCAGGGTTTGAATGGTGCCTTCAGATGTGCATGAACCCTGTGTTTTATGTGTCAGGCACTTCAGGTCTCCTTCTCCTGGCACAGGGAGCTTTGTACCCTTCACTACAGGAGGAGTTGCTGCCCAGGAGCATTCCTTTCTTCATAAGTCATTTAAAATGTCTCACATATCATTTTATGATAACTTCACAAGGATTTTTTTAGGTGACCAGAGTTATCCCCTGAAGATATAACTAATGATATTACCTTCTAATCCTCAAATTTCTGTGGATTCACATTATAATGAAACCCATAAAATCCATAAGGTTTGTAATGAAAGTAACCCTGGTGTTCTAGTGAAAAAAAAAAAATCCAAATGTCAGGCAAGCTGGTTGGTGAGGCATTACAGTGCAGCTGTGTTAAAATCCTGCGTTCTTCTTGCAGGAAACCAGGGAAGCAGAATTCACGACACCATGAGTTTTTATTAGGTAAAGATGGTAGATATACAGTGCAGACAGTGCCTTGTATCCGAGAAACGGGTTAAATCTCCTTTGCTGTGTGGCTGCAAGATCTCACAGACCTCCTGTGAGATGCCTTCAGAAGTAACCAGTTTTCTCCAAAAAAAAAAAAAAAAAAAAAAAATCATGTATAGTTTGCATAGCTGTGTGTTAGGGCCCCTGAAGGATGCAAAGGTGATATATCCCCAGTGGAATTACTTAAGATTCATTTACTTACACAAAGCAGATATCAAAAGAAGAAAATATATATCATGTTATATTAAATTGGAGATGACTGATAGAAGAAAGTATACTTACTAAGCAAGGTAAGTGTGAATTTTGGTTGCAGATGAACTAAAATGTTTATTATATTTGACATATCACTTCATTTTAATTTTATCTATTAAAATAACAGTTAAAGTGGTGTTTATACAGAAAAAAGTCTAAAACAATCATTTTATTATTGCCTATCTCTTCTTAGAAGGAAAACCATGGTAGAATGCTGATGTGTATGCTCCAAATGCTGAGTTCAATATCAGAACTGAGGCTACAGGCCTACACAAAGCATAAGTAGCCATGCCGACAAATTTCATGACAGACACTATTTCATGCATCTTGGTGTATTTAGTTGAATATAGGAATGAGGCTTTATGTCCTTTAAGATACAGCTACATTGATGACAACTAGAATACATATGTTGCTGGCTTTCTTTCCTTCAATTATCAATATCTAGAAGCTCTAGAGTGAAGGGTAATCTATGGATCATCTCAAAAGTAACCAGTGTGGGACTTAGGAGACTGTCCTGAAAGTTCAAGTGGATGATTCACAGACTTGCAAAAGTGCAGGGGACACCTTCTGAAAGTTCTGGAAGAGTTCAGGAAGTGCCCTGGCAAGAGTGGTTTAATTTTTCTTTTTTTTTTTTTTGGTTTTTTTTTTGAGACAGGGTTTCTCTGCGTAGCTTTGCGCCTTTCCTGGAGCTCACTTGGTAGCCCAGGCTGGCCTCGAACTCACAGAGATCCGCCTGGCTCTGCCTCCCGAGTGCTGGGATTAAAGGCGTGCGCCACCACCGCCCGGCTAATTTTTCTTTTTTTAATGTAAGAGTAAAATAATTTACCTGTCCTTTCTCAGCAATGGTGATTCAGACATTTCTGGGAAGATCTAAAGACTTCTTTGCCCATGTCTACAGGAAGAGCACAATGAAGTACGGAGGCGCGTCAAAGCACTTTCCAGATCTCAAATTTAAACCATTAATTTCTCCCAAGGACAGCATTATTACTGAATTTCCTACCAACACTTTTCTACAAACAAAGAAGCACTCCAAAAGTATTTACTCTAAGAAAAATGCAGAAATCTGAGTAAATATCTCTATATCCTTCAATCACAATGACGCAATGTCTCTGTTTACTTTCCTATTGCCATGTTAAAGTCTTCTGGCAGAAGCAACATGAGAAAGAAAAGGGTTGAAACTAGCTCACAGTTCCAGGTCACAGCCCATCATTGGAGTGAGTCAAAGCAACAGGAGCTTGGGACAGCTCATCATATTACAATGAGGGCATATGTGGTAGTGCCCAACTCACAGTCTAGGAACCCCTGCCTAAGGAAAGGTGCCCCCAGAGTGGGTCTGGCTGCCCCCAATAATTGACTTGACCAAGATGATTTCCATCAACTTGCCAGAGGCCTATGTCCCAGGTGATTTTAGATTGTGTCAAACTGACATTTAACACTATCATGTTGAATGCCTTCATTTAGAGAAGTATTGTTTTGAGATGCCGACTTATGCAAAGGTACCAATTATACCCATATTTCATGAAGACTATAACCCACAGTTTATAAACTAGGAAACTTTTGGGGACAGTGGAGTGAATTATTACATGCATTTAGCATATGTGTTGCTTGCTCAGAACAGTAAACTACCACAAGTCCTTAAACAATCATGGAGTCAATCATCTCCATGGCAGAGACTGTGTGAGAAAGATGACAAGGACAGGGATGAAAAAAATGTACCATATGGCCGGGCGTTGGTGGCGCACGCCTTTAATCCCAGCACTCGGGAGGCAGAGCCAGGCGGATCTCTGTGAGTTCGAGGCCAGCCTGGGCTACCAAGTGAGCTCCAGGAAAGGTGCAAAGCTACACAGAGAAACCTTGTCTCGAAGAAAAAAAAAAAAAAAAAGAAAAAATGTACCATATGAGATATCACCTCCTGTCTAATGCTGAATTGACCTCTCAAATGCTCTTGTATAATCTTACAATACTTTATACTAAAATTGAATTATATATCCTTAAAATCAAACACCTTTTAGAGAGTCTGTGCTTTAGTATGATAAATGCAAATTCTATCTCTTGAAAATCCCTCAAAATGACATATATGTGTATATGTTGTGAACAAGACTGATTATATACATTCATCAAGATGATGCCCTCTACAGAAATTACTGTGGTAATTTCTTATCAATATCCTTCCTATTGTTGTGCTTATATGCAAAGAAGAGGAGGTATTTTTATTTACATAAAAACAGTCAACCACCTAACTGATCAGCAGTCATATGACAACAAATGTTTTACAAAATGCAAACACATTTGAACATTTTGTGAATAATTTCAGAAAATATTCATCTGTGTTCTTGTATTGTGGGACATTTACTGTTATAGTAGTCAATGGGAAAATGGGAGTTACTGAAAAATTCTGTGCAATCACAGAGATGTTCAGTTGACTTCTTGTGCTTTGCTTTCCTGTTTTTTTCTGCTGGCTCTTCTGGCATATTGCTTATAGTAAAGAGAACTGTGGTATATGAATACGGAAGGTATGGTCAACCTCATGTGTTGTTTGGCACTCAGGCTCACTGTTCCATCTCACATCTCTTGTATCAGGTGTTCCTTTTACTGTGGCATTTAAGACACAATCTCATCATGCAGAGTATGAGAATTTTAATGTTATGTATGAATTTTAATATGAAGTTATTTGTATTTTACCATATTGATATGATCCTGCAATAATAGTTTTGCATATGTATAGATTATTAGTATAAAGACTTAGTATACCTAAGTTGGAATGATTATATATATATATATATATATATATATATATATATGTATATATATGTGTGTGTGTGTGTGTGTGTGTGTGTGTAAAATCTTGCTTAACTATTGGACTAATCAATCCTAATATATCAAATGAGAAAAATAATGTGAACATCATGGATAAATATTTAGAAATTTCCAATGAACACAAAGAAAAATTCAACATGTTATGAGACTTCTGGGGAAGATGTTTTCAATCTATAGAGATAGATTCATTAGAATGTCTAAATCATCATGGGCAAGACACATTAATGATAGTAAATATTGGTGATCATTGAGATCTTCATGTTTGTTGATCACTCTATGTATAAAGATTTTCTGTATCATCTTCAGATTGCTTTTGTATGCAACTACTACCCCCACATACAACACATTTAAGTTTCCTGTTAAACACTGCCTGCCATACTTTCACATTAGCATTTTAAATGTAAGAAAGTTTACATATGTAAATGGGCTGATGGATAGAAGGCAATGAGCTTATTGAAGATATAGATAATTGATGCATAGATGGCACATAGATATACTGGTATATAGATAAAGATAGATAAGATAGATGAACGATATATAGATGATAGATGGGTACAAAGATTATAGGTAGGTAGGTAGGTAGGTAGGCAGACAGACAGATACACAAAAAGATGATAGAACAGACAAGTTTAGACATCTATAAATGTGTGTATTTTCATGTATATGTGTTAATTTTATTTTCTTTAGTTTTTTTTCATTCTTCTTAAGAATTTCCTGAGAACATAAATGTTTTTAAGTTTGTAACTGACCTCTGCCAAGCATCTATCAACCATGCTGTAAAGTGTGTACTCAACATGCATTCTTTTGACAATAATTGCTATTTTTCTACTCTTCATGGTACATGGTCTATTGATATCTTATACAACTGCAAAAGAGAAAAATACAATGGAATGAGTTATTGAAATTGGAATTAATCTAGTAAATTGAAGACATAAGTAAAATTAGGTAAATGGGTCTTATCTTATACATCAACTTGCTTCCTACCCTAAGATATTTTTTTTTGTTATTGCAAGTTACAGAAGTCTGTTTCTGGAAGATAACAAAGTAATGGCCCTTATGGTGCTTGATATGGTTCCTGATACTCTGCAATTGTCTAAAACTCAATAGATGTGTTCCAACAGGATACATAGAAATGAGCATTATGTATATTAATGAATGGCCAATATCATCAGATATGATGGAGCACACCTTTAATCCCATCATTTTGGAGTCAGATACAGGTTAAATTTTAGGTGAGCCTAGTTACTTAGTGAATTCCAGCTCAGCCATAAGTATCCAGTGTGATTCTATATTGGGGGAAAAAAAGAAAAGAGAAGGAAAGAGAATAGTGTTTTGACATAGCAGTCAATAGCTACTGATGGAGGAAGATCCAGTTTTCATTAGGAATAAGACTCCAATCCAAAGTAGTTAGTCCTAAATACATGCACTC
Organism: Peromyscus maniculatus bairdii; assembly: GCF_049852395.1. NCBI lineage: Eukaryota > Metazoa > Chordata > Mammalia > Rodentia > Cricetidae > Peromyscus > Peromyscus maniculatus. The sequence continues at coordinate 18,678,016 of NC_134870.1, read as the reverse complement.
ATGAGCAACACTTAATGGACTCAGTACGATCTATACACATATAGAACAAGAGTAACTATGAAAAGGCTATGGATTTGAAAATGAGGATATGGCCTGAGTTGAAAGGAGCAAAGGTGGGGTCTAAATGAGGCAAATACAATGCATTCATGTATAAAATTCTAAACTTTAAAGAAAACAATGCTCAATATCACAGTCACAAAAGACATTATAAAAATTACATTCAAGCATTAGACCCACCTATAAATATATTATTAACAAAAAGACAAAAAAAGAAGAAACAAGTGTTAGTGATGAGAGAGAACTTGTCATAGGACAGTGCTGGTAATTTTGTGATTTGATGCAATCATCTAGGAAATCAGCATGAGAGTTCTTCAAAAAATTCAAAATATAACCCAGGAATTTTTCTTCTAAGTGTATGTCTGGACAAAAGTAACCCAGTAATCTTTAGGTATATATCCAAAGGAAATTAATCTAGGAATCTTACTCCTAACTACACATCTGAAGGGAATGAACTGACTCACTTGGACATTGTTCAAAGTAGCCCAGAGATAAAATTATTACTCATAATGCTCATTGAAAATGAATGTATAAAGGAAGTGTGATATACATGTGCATATATAGGACAGAGAGAGGGGTCTTATTTATCTTCAATATTCATTATTCATTCACTCATTTGTTCATTTTTTGCCCCAAATCCTAGTGGTTAAAGTTCTAAAATAGGTATTTTCCTCTATTGCTCTCCATATTACACCTTAAGATAGAGTATCCCACTGAACCTAGAACTTACCAATTGCCCAGTCTGGCCAGGTAGCAAGTGTTGAACTCTGGGCATCTACCTGCCTTAGTCACCAGCAGTAGAGTTACAGATGCATACCACTAAGACTGATCCATCTCCCAAGCTCCAAAATATATCCCATTTTTATTTGGCAGTTACACCACAAAGATTGGTGGAAAGAATCAAATAAATCTTAAAGATGAAATTAGTTTCCAAGTGTTGTGTAGTATAAAAGCATAGACTACATTGTAGATAATTTTTATGTATAGATTTTTGTAATTAAAATGAGGGGAAAAGAAAATAAACATTAGTAGGTTATATTCTTTTAATATGTTGCATGTTGCATGGAGTTTTCAGTTCATTAAGTGAGCCTATGAAATAATTTTGACATTTTAAGATTCCTGAAACTTCATGGACCATCTTTGTGTTGTGAGCATACCCTACCTGGCACAGAGTAGTCTTTCCATCTGAATTTACTTTCATACATAATCTCATCCCATATGAAAGACATTTGAGTATTTCCCTCATGGAATAACCAAACTATTTATTTTAGAATAGCAAGGAAAACAAAGTAAATTACACAGCAGACAGAGTCTACTCTGATGGTATGCGGGGCCCTCCAATGCTGTCCTTGGTTGGTTATGATGATTAAAAATCATAACAAATACCAAAAAGTTGACAGCATCAGGATTCTATGACAAACAGCATCGAGGGCAGACATTATAATGTAAATTCAGGGATGTAAAGCAGAACATTAAAACAAACCATATGTGAAGTTACTTGTCACACTGAAAATCAGCATCATAAAAACACAAAGTATTTTGGCTTCAGTTTCAACTTGAACTGAATCTTCAGTGGGTGAGATCATCATGGAAAGTATGAGAAGATATATTAAGGTTTGTTGATATTTTTAGAGATTTATTAATATAAAATATGATGTTATATGTTATACATAATTACATTATATATCAGTCATTACTATGAATAATCTCATCACTAATAGCACTAATATTCACTTCATTAATCGCCCCCCAGTACAAATGCTCTCATTAGTTTGCATCCTGCTTGTTCTTTCCTAGTGACAGACATACAAACCCCTGACATCTACCATTAGATAGAAGTATTTATGCATTAAAGTGTACCACTGTGTCAGAAATTACTTTCTTGTCATTGTCCTTTCCATTTTTAACTGATAACTCACATTACAGCACTATCATACTATATCGTTGGATTTTTAATATATATGTTAAAAATATTGCCTGTAAATTTTATTAGCATACTAAACCGAATTATTTGCCCATTATGAGGTATTAGCATACATGTTATGTATTGACAGTCAACTACATGAGAAATATCTGAATTTCCAGTCTCTCATGATTTTTATTAAAAGTCTCTTCATATCAGTAATGAACATTTGTCCTTTTATGTCTTCTGCCTGTAAATTTCTGAGTTGCCTTTCTCTCACTAAATTGTTAAGTTCATCATGTGTTCCAGAGAATAGTCTTGTCATTTAGGATAATTTAAATATTTTCTTGCTATTTGTTATTCATTAACTTTGTTTACTATGCCTTTCTCAAGACAAGTTTAGATTTCATTTTATTCTAATTGAATATATTTAAACCATTTTAAGATATTAACATAAAATCAATTTTGTCTATAGTAGGTCAATTTATATTAAAACCTACATTGCAAAATTAGTGCGTAGTGTATAATGTGTATATTTATTCTAGTGTCATCATCCATTTTGGTATTTGATTTCAAATGTTAGAGTAAGCAGTTTCGTGCTCCTATGCTGATCCTTGCTGCCCAGCTCATTTTCACTCTGACTACTGTTTGATCTTCTCTTGGCCTCCATGGTGAGCTGTTCTCTGCCTCTTCAAGGAGTTTGGTCTATCTTTGTGCAGCTAGTGACACTGATAAGTTTTCTGCTCATGTGACCTTGTCCTAATGCACAGCTTCCTTGCATTAAATCTGTAGGTGGATTTTTCTGTTCCACCTGCCAGTTTCCAAATAGCCTCAAAGAGAGTTATTAATTACTGACTCTTGGCCTATAGCTTAGGCTTGTCCTACTAGCTCTTAAAACTTAAATTAATCCATTTCTGTTAATTTACTTTCGGCCTCATGGTTTTCTTATCTTTACTCTGTACTACCCATGCTGCTTCCTCTGAGTCCCGGAGTCTCCTCATGATTCTGCCCTTCTTCTTCCCAGCATTCTCTCTGGCCTGAAAATCCTGCCTAGCTATTGGCCATTTTTCTTTTTATTAAACCAATCTGAGTGACACATAGTCACAGTATACAAAAAGATTATTCCACATTTCCCCTTTTTTGTCTAAAAAGAAGAGGTTTTAACTCAAACATAATAAAAAACTATAAACAATAGGAACAAATTATCAGATAAGAATTACATTTCCAATGTCTAATCCATTTGTATTTGACATATTTGAAGGAAACACTTCATTATTTATTCTATCGTAATGACTTCAAAGCTATATACCTAATTTACCTTCTATTATAACTAAGGAAAACTGCAACTATAACTACCTAGTCTTCACATCCACCAAAGACCCAGAAGTGTATACTACTACTTGAGTAAACAGGAAGTGGAGTGCAAATCACTTCCAAAATGATACAGGTATCTGGCTGCTTGAACAGGCACTCAAGATTGTTCTGTAATGTTGGGGCATCCATCTTGGACCTACAGGTCTAGAAGATCTGACAGACTTTTCTGTGAAGCATGAATTTTTGAAGGACTGTCATGCTCTCTCTTAACAAAGTTGAGCAGTCGCTTTCTTTTGTGTCCTGCTTGTCCGGTTTGGACAGCATACTATCAGCAGTTGAGGCTAGGGAAGTCTCTTGCTCAAATGGCTAGCTTTTGGTATAAAGAAAGCAAAGCCCATATGGAGATTCTTTGATGCCCATGGTCTTCTCCGAAGTATATTGGTGCTGCCAGGAGCAGAGGTATCTCACTGTCTTAAAACGACTTATGTTATTAAAACATCTTAAAAGCTGTATCATTTAGATCTCTGAAGTGTATAACAACCTTATGTCCATCTAAAATATATCTCTGTTTGACCTTGAAAACATACCTAACATGAGTACAAGTGTGATTTTGATAGTTGATGAACTACTAATCTACATTTCTTTATTATCCTAAATCATTTGTAATAATAACTTTCAAGGACTAGAAATTTACACTACATTGTGAAATAAGCTATATAGGCATATCTTAAATAAGAGTAGAAACATATATACAGTATGTTCTAACAAAAACATCCTTAAATTTGTATCAATGTATAAAATACCTTAAACAAGAGTAGAAACATATATACAGTATAACAAAAATACTCTTAAATTTGTATCAATATATAAAAATCCATACAAATGCAAAATATTTAAGACTAGTAATTGAGTTGCTGTTTTAGTTTGAAAATAGATAAAATAATCTATCCTTTCATCTTACCATATCAATATCCCCCATTTTTCTTTTCAGAACAAGATCCCTGAATATAATCACCTTTGTTCTAATCACCATTTTGTTTCGTTTTGTTTTTTACTGTTACCAATAACAACTTGTAACCAACCCACCTAAATAATGACAAATATCCATAACCCACTGAATGACCAAAAACTACCCACCCCACTTTTTGGGAATCTGGGTGTCATGTTCGCTAAACTGTTTCCTGTTGTCTGGAGCACTGGAATCTTTAGGAGACCCTGGGGAAATTGGGATTATGGTCAAGTCCTAGAAGTGTTAGCTGTATTATTTGTTGTCCAGTTTCTATGCAATGAGAAAGTGCAACGCTTATCTGAAGTTCTGGCTGGAGTAGTCTGTGAGGCTGGACCGTCTCAGGCAGCAGCCTTGAAGCTGTTCTGGATGCAGAACTCTAAGGAGACTGTAACAGAGGCACTCTGAGAGGCTGGATCACCTGGGCTACAGTTTTTATTTGTGCCTGGCCCCCTTGCTCTGAAAACACATAAGCATTCAAAGATAACATACGTATCTGCATTAATATAAGTATGGAATGTGCAGTGTGCATAAGTCAGTTAGAGATGATTTGTTTTATGTTTCAGAAGGCAAAAGGTATCTGTTAACTTTATAAGTCAGTTTGGACTGTATAATAAAACTGTAATATAAATCTCTATCTATGCCATATGAAAGAATAGCAGGTAATAATAAGTCCTACAGATTCATCAGTCAACAAGATTTATCATGTCTCATCTCATCTCAGAGCTGTTCCCATGTCAAGGGATCAACTTACACATCACCTGTTCTGTAGTCTTTTTTGGCTTCCTCCCCCATGTCTGTAGCCAACATACTCAGGAGGTCTACCCTGGTCAAATCTGATCTCAATTAATGTGAAAGGAATCCACAATCTTTCATTTCATTTTCTTGTAGAAAAACAGCATAACCTTTCCCCCAATGCAACATATTATCTGACTTTAATTTTTAAGACATTTTTTAAATATATAGGTTTGTTTAATTTAGTAGTTTCCATAATCCAGTGTCTCTCAGCAGCTATTGGTTTTGTATATTAGCTTTTAAAAAAATTCAAAAATAGTGAGATTCCATATAGGACCTAGACTCCCTGTGTATTTTCCATCTTTATGTGGCTTATAATTTTTTATTACTTTACTTTCTCTTTAAAGATTTTATTATTTTTATTCACCAATCTAATTACCAGCTCAGGTACCCTCTCTACTATTGCTAGTAGTCTAAGCTGGGGTCATCACATTGGTGAACACCCTAACTGTCATCATAGAGTCTTCATCAAGTAACTGACAGAAGCAGATGCAGAGATCCACAGCCAAGTACCAGGCCAAGCTCCAGGAGTTCAGTTGACGAGAGGGAAGAGGAATTCTATGAGCAAGGGGCATCAAGATCACAATGGGGAAACCTACAGAGACAATTGAGCCAAGCTAGTGGGAACTCATGAACTTTAGATCAACAGCTGTGGAGCCTCCATGGGACTGGACTAGGCCCTCTACATAAGTAAGACAGTTGTATAGCATGGTCTGCTTAAGGGGCCCCCGGGCAGTGGGATCAGGATCTATCCCTGGTGCATGAGCTGGATTTTTGGAGCCCATTACCTATGGTAAGACACCTTGCACAGCCTTGATGCAGGGGGAGGGGCTTGGATATGCCTCAACTGAATGTACCAGGCTTTGCTGACTCCCCATGGGAGGCCTTAACTTTTTGGAGGAGGGAATGGGGACTGGGTTGGAGGATAACTTAGGGAGAGCAGGAGGAGGGAAGAGGGCGGGATCTGTGGTTGGTGTGTAAAATGAATAAATTTTTCTGCTAAAGAAAATAAGATTTTATTGTTTTAAAACTATTTTTCTATGATTGTCTATATCCATTTTTTTTCTTAAGCCTATTGTACATTGCTAAACACACTATAACCTATTTAGAGGTTTTTTTTTTTCTTTCCATCTTAATCTGCATTATGATGTATCTGTAACTTTTTCTGTGTTCATGAGGAAATCCTTAAACCTGCCACACAGCTCAGCTCATGGTGCACTAGTGACTGGCTCCACACCCCTCAGTTCCCTGAGAGCCTAGCCTCATAGTGGAGGTAAGTGCAGGAGCCATGTTTACCACCCCAGCTCTGGGAAGTTTCTGAGTTCATGCTGTTGTAGGCATTTTACTTAGTCTCAGGCCACCTAGAAGCATGCCACAAGTGGCTCATAAACCCTGTTTAAGTGCTCAGTAGCAGGGCCTCTTAAAACAGGAACCTCTGTATGACACTAGCACTGAGCATACCCAAGAGATCACAGTCACCAGGAAGTCATGTTTGACTCCACTTTCTGAACATTTTAAAGCTTTCTCAGGCCTTATATGGATATATGTGGCTGGACATTGGACACCATTTGTAGGCAGATTTTTTTTTGTCCTACCTGCCAAATCCCAAATAACCACAGAGACTTATTAATTATGGAAGATTGGCCTATAGTTAGGCTTGTCCCACTAGCTCTTATGATTTAATCCATTTCTATTAATTTATTTTCTGCCTTATGGCTTTATTACCTTTACTCTCTATTGCCCATGTTTCTTACTTTGAGTCCTGGCCTCTCCTCATGACTCCACCCTTCTTCTTCCCAGCATTCTCTCTGCCCCAAAAATCCTGTCTAGCTATTGACTGTTCAGCTTTTTATTAAACCAATCAGAGTGACACATATACACAGTGTACAAAAAGATTATTCCATGCTGTGGGATGGTCTGTATGTCAAATCTGTTGCTTTGATTGGTCAATAAATAAAACACTGATTGGCCAGTGGCCAGGCAAGAGGAAGTATAGGCGGGACAAGGAGGAGAAGAATTCTGGGAAGTGGAAGGCTGAGTCAGAGAAACTGCCAGCCACCACCATGACAAGCTGCATGTGAAGACACCGGTAAGCCACAAGCCACATGGCAGGGTATAGATTTGTAGAGATGGATTAATTTAAGCTATAAGAACAGTTAGCAAGAAGCCTGCCACAGCCATACAGTTTGTAAGCAATATAAGTCTCTGTGTTTACTTGGTTGGGTCTGAGCGGCTGTGGGACTGGCGGGTGACAGAGATTTGTCCTAACTGTGGGCAAGGCAGGAAAACTCTAGCTACAATTCCATAACATAAATCTCTCAGTTTAAAAGCCAGTTTCAAAGGACATTCAGAGCAGCTCCTCTGAGCTCGACAAACTGTGATTGTCCTTACCTGTTCAGTTCATACAGAGTAGCAGGGTGAACAGCAAGGCTGGCCTCACAGTTCTCTGTGTCTCTGCTATTTCTTGACGGATGAAAATACATATGATTATTTGTTCAGCTGCTTTCATTGTTGTTTTCTTTTGGTTGGTTTATTTGTTTTAAACAAAGTGACAGAAATCCTTAATTAATGCTTCCTGCCCTCAGGTTTTGCTGTGATTGCCATATATTTGTTGTGTGTATGTTGCCTCAAATTATCGAGTGGCCAACTTTAAAGATTCCTAATGGCATGGAAGACTTATTTTGAAAGGAAGGAGATAGGTTGTGGTTGCATCAGGTGCCATGTGTTAAGCACACCTACCCAACCTATGAACAAAAACCATCTCTCGTTAAGATGGGGAAGGCACATTCCAGGCTGACTCAGCATCACTCTACTCTCTTCCTGGAAAAAGATGGCAATTTCTGAACAACAACCCAAGGTTGCTGGTCAATGAAGCTGCCACAGAGGCAAGAATACAGCTGAGATCCCAATGTTCATGTGCTGTTGTTCTACCTGCTTATTTTCATTGGTGAGTAAAGTTTGAAAGTGGTAGTTGTTTAATTGTTTATATTAGCTTTTTGCATTTTTTTAATTTAATGTTTCACAATGTTGTCAATCTAAAAAGATAGAAGTAGCCAAGATTATAGAATGCAAAAATAAATAAATATCCTACGAGTAATGAGTCCTCTTATCTACCAACAAGTCCTCTCTGTTGAAAGCAAACTTAATTGCAATGCATTTCCTTAATGGTTCTGTTAATTGGTTAGTCTGATATGATATCTTTGGATGGCTGAAATAAGGCATTAGTGCTTGCTTTCTCCTAAAAGCTTGTAATGATACAAACATGCGGAAATAATGTTTTTTCAATATTAAGCGATTTAATGAAAACAGTTATAGTTCAATTTCCTTTGAGTTAAGTTCATTTTTTTCAACCATAGGAAGGCTTAACATAGAGGTTACTGACAAGCAAGTTCTATTTACATAAATCCTCACAACAAATAGGAAATGTTCCTTAAAATTTCAGCTTATTTATTTATTTATTTATTTATTTATTTATTTATTTATTTATTTATTTATTTATTGCCAAGGAGGGGACTTTAAAAAAAAAATCACAAAACCCTAATGTGGCAGGCTTATACCTGTAGCCCCAGTGCTTGGGAGGTTGAAAGAGGAAGGATGCCATAAACTGAGGTCATCCATCGTAGGCTGAATGGTGAGTTCCCAGTTTGTCAGGGCTACAGAATACAAGCTGTCCTCAAAAAATTCACAGAAGGAAGGAAGGCAGGGAAGGAGGGAGGGAGGGAGGGAGGGAGGGAGGGAGGGAGGGAAGAGAGAGGGGTGTGAGGAGAGGAGAAAGGGAGAACAGGATGGAAGGGAGGAGAGAAGACAGGAGGAAAGAAAAGGGAGAGGAGGGAAGGAGAAAGGAAGGAAGGGGAAGGCAGATCTTGCAAACATTTTCATGTTCGTTTTTAGGGTCATATCTTTCTAATAGCAGTCTGTATGGAATCAAGAACTGTTTGCAGAAGGAATAGACAATAAATGATCCCATCAGCACTTCTCCCTCCTTCCTGTCCTTCCTCCGGTGCCAAGGACTGAACTCAGGACCTAGTATGTTCTGGGCAAATGCTTTACCTCTTGGCTACTCCTCAGCCTTAGCACTTTTTTGCTTCTCTTTGAGGCTAAATGATGTGATGTCCTTTACTTAAAGGTCTAACGGACTTCTGAGAAACACATTCAGTGCTCGGTATTTCCTTGTCTACTAACACTGTGCCTCTGCTGTTGGACTGCTCTTCTCTCTCAGCAACCCCAGCCCTGTCTGAAGGGGCCATTTTCAGACACCATCCATAGCCATGCGCAGCCCTCTGGCTTCTTCTGCAGCTTCATTCTCTCTGCTTTCAGCTTTCTCTTTCACTCAGCACTGAAATCTTAAATATACATCACATCTGTATAGATAATTCCCTTCATTCCTTAATCAAATCACTTTATTATTTCTTCAATGGTATGCAAATCGTGAATTTTCCTTTCACTGGATATTTCCAAATTTGGGGCATTATAAAGAGATTTAATCGTCCAAAACAGGACATTTAACATCAAGAATGAATGGCAGCACCTAAGTTTTTGCACCCATCCTTTATTTCCTTGACTTATTTTTTGAGTGCTAACCTGTGCTGATCTCAGAGTTCTCGAGACTCAAAGCTGATAGGTTCTGTCTCACGTGTGGCTTTTGTTCTAGAAACAGGACAGCAATCACCAATGTTACTTTCTAGGGTCCTTTTGACAAAGGATTGCTTTTAGAAAAAGAAGACATTCTGTAATAGACTTAAAGAATCCATAAGCACATTCTGGTTGGTCTCATTCTAACCCTGCAGAAACACTTTAGCCCAAGAGCATCCAAAGCAAGGGCCATAAGCCCACAGCATCAGAGCCCACTGGTCTGATGGATAAGCCTTATCCACTAGTTTCTTGGGATATGGCTGTGAAGCAGATTTCCTAGAAATAAGCACTGACAGAAAAGAATGAGTGACTGATTAGAGCTTCAGTGATGCTTAGAAGTAGGGATATTCCAAATCTAGAACCAAATTGCATATGGACATCTTGAGCCTTTCAGTGGGTATTTGTATGAATTAATATTTTTGTGACCATTACCATTAGGTAATTCCTTTGAAATATATGAACAATCCCTTAATTCCTACCTAGCAAACATCTAAGAATGCTGTCAGATAGCATTTGAGGCCAGTAATAGTGTTTCCCCACTTTGCTGTAAACTATCTATCCAGTATACCCACCAAGGTATTGGGAAACTTTTATGGCTTTCTGTGCTCTAGTGTTATTCAAAGTTCATGAAATTGCTACTTTGTTAAAAGTTGGTATTTGGAAAAAGAAGAATCCATGTTCCCAGGCCACAGTCACTCACAGTGAGAGCCGTTTCTTCTATCTACGAAGAAGTACTTGAGTGCTTCATAGCAGCCCTATTAGCTGCAGGCTAAAGTTTTCAGGATCACATGTACAGTGACGTCATCTTTCAGCCAGTGTGTTACACAACATTGGGCCACTTCCCTGGAGTGTCATATTTAATAGTGTGTCAGGAGGGTAGGCATGGCAATTAACACATGAAATAACCTAATGGCTGAGGAAGACGTGGAACCCTCCCATCTAGGACTATACCAAACCAGACCATGTGTGAGAAAAGACCAAGATATTTCAGGAGAGTACCTATTATGTCAACAACCCACTTGGCTCACTACTGTCATGACTACAAAATTAAATTTTGTACCCCACTCCAGCTTATTAGCATTTGCATACTCCAGGATGCCTTTCTTTTTTCCTAATAAACTCCATTTATACCACTCTCCTTGTGTCTTGTGTCCCTGATCCAATTATTTGTTCTGGCACGCAAGAACCTGGAAATCTCAGCAGTTGCTTTCTGAACTCTGATCCATGGCTACAACAGCAGGTGTGGAGCTGACACACAGCATGACTGATTTAATGAATCCTGGCAAAGGTTTCTAGTGATGCTGGTGATGAAGCCTGGAAGACACACTTGAGGAACCTTTGTTTCCTTGATACTCATTGCGAGTGACTGACACGTGGAAACTTACCTGAAACTTCTAAAACCTGGCATTTGGAACTTGTCCAAGAATGTTATGCTGTCTGAGCATAATTATTGCAGGTATGTTTCAGATGTTGCATATAAAGAATGGATTTCATATGAGCCTGATGTATAGTCAAGGTTAAGAGTGTGCTGTGAGAAAATAAGTCAGATTGAGAGCACCAATTTCCCCTGTAGGAAGGGGATTATTTTCTTGAAAACTACTAGTAATGGGAAGGAGAACTCATCTGAAACTCTTTCTACCTATCATGCCCCTCCAAGAAACAGTGCAACAAGAAAAATCAATGAGGTATATTATCCAGCATTATCTAGGTCAAAATAATATATCAAAACCCCAGGTACTCGGTAGAATACAACTTAATAAGCAACTTTCAACTATATCCAAACTTTTCCAGCTGGGACTCGGGTGCAAATATAACACCATGTTCACTTTTGAGAAAGACAAGAATATGAGTCACGACATAAACCTTAATCCTGGATTTGCATCTTAAACTTATGTGAGATAGGAATGTAGACATACTCATTGTATCAGTATTCTGAAATAAATGGTAAACCTTGCCTAGCATTGAGATATTATTTCTAAAAGCCAAGAGAAGTCAGAAGCCTGGCTTTGGGGTGCAGACAAATGGTGATTTATCTGAAAGAGGGAATCTTGTAGTGGTGGGAGGTTAGCAGCCTCTGCTCTCAGTCCTCCAGTCTGCAAGGAGCCTGTGGTCTTTAGGCTTCCCTTTGTTTATGATCTTTAGTTGATTTCCATTAGAATGAGCACCAGGGCTTTATGTTGCTCTGTTGTACTTACTAGTCCTCACTGTTTTAAATCTCCTCAAATGCCACAAGTTCCCTACATCCCCTCTCTCAGCTTCCCCACGGAATGTGTAAGTGACAAGAAGCTGGGAAATACAGATGGCATAATTATATATTTTGTAGTTGATTAATCAGTACAAAACATTAATCACATTTTGTATAACAATACATAATCAAATTCTTTATAGTTGAAATTAAGTTTCTTTTTGATAGGGAATGCATTCCTCTAGGGTATTGATGGGGTTTTCAGCATCTGTTTGGCTCCCATTCCACATCTGCATTTGACTTTCATCTGCTGTAGGGCTTAGTAAAATGTAGCTTAAAGGCTGTTTTATGACTATACATGTACTTGATAATAGAGGAATTTGTTGAGAGGGAAATATTTGCACAAGTTAGATGTTTCACATCTATATTTTCCAGGACATAACTTGTTTATTTAATGAAAACTATTAGATCTTGTTTTCCTAAAGTGTAAACCCACTAAACTCAAATAAAAATTAGACATTCACTTTTTTTCTGAGCCATTAAAATAAATACTTCATCTTGCAATTATATATAAATAATTATGAAGCAAAACTCTAATGTATAGTATATAAATGTTTTATAGTAAAATGACTAATTTATTTAATATTTTAAAATATTTATATATATATAACTTTGCATATATATAATTGTATTTACAGTTTTTAAAATAATAATTAAAATATGTGAGAAAGAATATGCAATTCTTATGTTACTGTATGATATTATTATGAATCAGAAGCATTGTAATTCTTAGTTGACAAATCACTTAATGGTTAGATATGGTTTGATTTGCATAGTTCTGTTAAAATGTTTCTACATAGAATTAAAGAACAGATATGTATACACTCTTCTCACATTTGTGATGGTACCTTAACACTATATAAGAACAGAACTGTGAATGAGATTTTTGAAAGCAATATATGAATAATAATATTAATGTTTAATAGCTTCTGCATGTGCTGAACAAATTGCATCATGGTTACATAGCTGGTCATTTGGATATCAAAAAGAGATCCATATGATGACATGCCTCTGACCCAAAACTGATGCTCATACATGAATATATTTTCCATAAAATGGAAAAATGCTCATATACATGTATATCACAGGTAGCATAGTAGATATATGCAAATAATCCAGATACTGTCCTTCAAACTGAGATTGCATCATTCAGCTGAGAATAAGCAGGAGGCTTGTAAGTGTAATGTGACTATTGAATCGATGGGGGAAGTTTTGGTGATAGCTTGGAAAAAAGTCATGGGGACCATGAGTTGTTTACACAGTAAATGAGAAAAAAAGCAGACTAGTTTATCTCTCTAGGGCTCCTGTGTGTGGGTGGGTTGGGGGTGGGTGGGTGACTTTTCAATAGAGTGTTGGTATATGTTGCAATTAGGGATATTTGCATCTAATTTTCTATAAAAGAACCCAACTTATATGAGTTTTCTTTGCCATATGGTGCCTCTTAGATGGTTTGTCCTCAATAATACGTTTCTTCCTGAAGACCTGAGTGTTGTGGGACTGAATTACCTACGTAAGGCTGCACACCTACTTCCTACCTGTCTCGTGAACAGTCTTCCAGCAGCTTGCAGCCTACAGTTCCAAGAGGCCATTCAGCTGCTTGTCCCAGTACCTTTGCTGCCTAATTAATGATGTTTCCAAGAGATTCCACCCTATTTTACATTCAGGCAGTACCCGTCTGCATTGGAAAGGTAAGCGGTGAAAACTTGATAAGCCTGCCTTTGAACAAAGAGCTGTTAGCCTGCGTTAGGCACTAGGATGTGACTGGCTCCATGAAGCACATTAAGGCTCTGAAAAGTGGTATACAAATAACATGACTGACACCCTGTCAATAGGAACCCCAGGGAGAGGATCAAACAGAGCTGTTTCTTTTGAAGCATGGTTGGAGGCATGGGCAAAGGTGTTATATTTTACTTTTCTATCTACGGTAAACCCCAAAGCCTTATTCCAGCAAGAATGGAACCTGGTATCTGAACACAGCAGAACACTATTTCTTAGCAGTAGACACATGCCAAGGACAAACACAAAAGCTGGATTTGTGAAAATCCATTCATGAGGTCTTTATTGTAAATTTCTCCATCACTGGAATGGCGTTGGCTGGAAGGCTAATAGATCTTCCAGCTTGTTCCTTTTTGCCTTCCTTTTTTCAAAGGCTTTTGAACTTTGCTTTTAAATGGTCAGATTATCCATCCTAAGGACATTTAGGTTGAAAAATATTATGATAATTTAGCAAATCACTAGATATAAGTGAGTATAAGTAATAAATCGCATTTCTTTAGAGTATGTATAATTGGAAAATGTAAAAAATAAATTAATATACTATGCAGCTCCAAAATTTGAACATTAATCTTTTGAAATATAGAATCTGCAAGCATCTTATGCACAAAATTGTAAATCATAAGTGGAAAATATATTCCATGAAATGAATTTACATTTCCTATAGACAGGAGAAGGCAATATTAAAATAGGCAACTTCCACCAAACACCTGCTTATTCAACACAGTTCTAACAGAAGTCTAAAATGTCCTCTTTTTCTTTTTAGTGTTATAATTAGATTTTAAATTATGTGTGTAAAAGCAAAATTCAATAACAAATAATATACTTTAAGTGAAAAAACAATCACAACCTTACCAGATATCTGGACCTTGTAAAATATGGGGAGGAACCCTTAAAGAGCCAGATGTAGAATCAGGTCTTCCAAGACATACATTAGTTACCAGGTAAGCTACTGGGTAGTAGAGGAGGGAGAAAACAGTGTAAAAGTTTTGCAAGGACAATCACTTATCTATACCACAAACACCTATTTAGATGTCTACCTCTGTTACCTGTCTAAAATTTGCTTAAAAGCTCACATGTCTAGGTTATTTTTTTAAAAAAAGGAGAAAAATAACCTAGAACACCTTGGAAAGAGCTTGGAAACCTTTTATTAATTAATAAAGATTAATTTCCTAGGCATAGCTAGACAAATGTGAGCCAAAGTGATTGAGCAATCACCCAGTAGATGACTGCCTGATTAGTATGCACATGTCCAGGAGCCAGTCTTAAGGAACACAGAAAACAGATTAACTTAAACTTTAAAGGACCATTATATGAAAATATATTGAAATGGGAAAAAAATCTCTATTCTAAAATGTTATTAAGCAAAGAAGAAGATGCCATTCAAACTGGAAGAAGATGTTCCCTATTTTTGAAATAAGGTCTGGAATGAATAAATATGAGTAAATATTTGTGTAGCCCTAGTAAGTGTGACTAATCTCTTTGGCAAATAAGTTTTATTTTTTTATTATGATGACATTTTCATACTTGAGACCAAGTCTTTTTATTTTCAGCTATGTACTTCAAAGAAATCCTCGCATGTGCACATGTTCATGTGAAGACACATTCAAGAACCACTCCCTGGGATGAGCCACCATACTTGGCTGTATCCTTGAATACATGGATTTCTGCCTCTGGAATGCTAGGATTAAAGGCGTGTGCTACCACTGCCTATCCTCCATGTTTAATATTGTGGCTGTTCTGTCTCTGACCCCAGATAAGTTTATTAGAGTGCGCAATATTTTGGGGAGCACAATACCACCATATTAAGAATTATGACTTGAAGGGAATAAGGAGAACAGTATCTGGCTGAAATAGAAATTAAATTTCATACTTTCAGTAGGGCTCTGATTAAGCACTTGGAGAATTCTATAATAAAAATGGGTCTACAGAATTGGCCTGCCTTGAGATATCAAGATAAGACTTTGTCCTTTGCCACTGAAGAATCATTGGGATTTGTGTGGTCCTGACAAGGACACTAACATTGAAGGATGGACTCCATCAGAAGACAGTTTCCAAAGGGAAATATGCTCTAGGCATATGGAAAAATGAGGGTCATGGTGGAGAAGGAGTATCTGGGCACATTACATCATTCACCCAGAGCAGTTTAATAATGCTATCCATTTAGGAAAATCACAAAGCTAAAATGCACTATCAAAATACATTGTACAAATATATTTCTTATTCTTGATATGCATAAATGTTTCTTGCTTCCTTTAGAAATGCAAGTGACATTACATCTACTTTTCTTACTTGTTTTACATTATTCCAATAGAAAAGATGATAATGATATGAGTTTATGTGAGTATCTGATAGAGGTAAGAAAGAATGTGTGGTCTTGGTTTCCATCTCCTATATTAAAAAAAATAAGAATACAGTCAGGTTTACACATTAGAGGTAACCATTAAATCATTGCATTCTTACCTTTAAAACTATAGAAAGACAGTGAGACCTTGTGTTGGCCTACGTTAGAGAAAAAAGAAAAGGAGGAGGAGGTGGAAGAGAAGGAGGTGGAAGATGCTGTGGGATGTTCTGTATGTCCTGTGGGAGCCCTTTTTGGGTTCCTCGTGGCTTTACCCAGCAGGTCCGCATAGAGGATGATTAAGACCATGGGCCTTGAGATGGTCTGCACTTGGCTGTGCTGTGGGATGGTCTGTATGTCAAGTTGCTCTGATTGGTCAATGAATAAAACCTGATTGGCTGTGGCTAGGCAGGAAGTATAGGCAGGACTAATAGAGAGGAGAAATAAAAAAAAAAAAAAAAAAAAAAACAGGAAGGCAGAAGGGGTCAGTGCCTGCAGCAGCTGCCAGGACAAGGAAGATGTAAAGTACCAGTAAGCCATGAGCCACATGGCAAGGTATAGATTTATGGAAATGGATCAATTTAAGCTATAAGAACAGTTAGCAAGAAGCCTGCTACGGCCATACAGTTTGTCACCAATATAAGTCTCTGTGTTTACTTGGTTGGGTCTGAGCAGCTGTGGGACTGGCGGAGGAGGAGGAGGAGGAAGAGAAGGAGGAGGAGGAGGAGGAGGAGGAGGAGGAGGAGGAGGAGGAGGAGGAGGAGGAGGAGAAGAAGAAGAAGAAGAAGAAGAAGAAGAAGAAGAAGAAGAAGAAGAAGAAGAAGAAGAAGAAGAAGAAGAAGAAATAATAAAGGGAAAAGAAATTAGTCTTCCTTGATGCCTGTAAAGATTTGACTTCAAACCATCCACAGATCACAGGTATGAATGAATGCTCTACCTCCTTATGTAAATGAATGACTGTCTGCACATAATCCCTATTAGCTCTCTATGGGTGTCAAATAATCTGAATTTACTATACTAGTGCTATTCACAAGAGTTTTCTGCTATGTGGCTTAGAAAACAGTAAGAAAATTATGTGTACCTGTTTGGCTCTAAAATAATGTCATCCAATAGTTAGCTAATTCCAGAGAAGCTGAATCTATAAATGGGGTAGGGGGCAAGTGGCCAACTAAATACTGTGGCACACACACACACACACACACACACACACACACACACACACACAAAAAAAAAAAAAAAAAAAAAAAAAAAAAAAAAAAAAAACCTGTATGTTAAGTACCAATTTATACAGTTTCAAAAATCTGCCGTGCACTTTTAATAATGTCTTCCTCTAATCTCAGAAACAAAACAATTTGAACAGTATCTCAAAAATTAGCAAGACATACCCTAAATCCTATGGTTGATTTCACTAACCGTGGCAAATCTTTGAAGTCTGAGCCAAAAAAAAAAAAAAATCAGCTCTACCATAATTCTTCTTTACAAACACCAAGAAAGAGTGGATAGTCTTTTCTACTACCCCAACAGGCTATTGCTCTATGGTCATCTGGAAAAACTTCATCCTATTAAAGATGAAGATACTTTCTGAAAACATGGGAAATGAAGCGGAGAAAGCCGAAAACTGAGAAGAAAAGAACCCTGTCTGCCTGACTCCATGTCTCCCCAAGGAGCCCATAGAATCAGAACTGTCTGAAATAGACCATAACCTAGCAAGCTCCTTCTGTGACACTCCCCCACCTTTCTTCACTGGTGACTCCCTAGGGGTGGTGCTCCTACCTTGTTCCCAGGGGGAAAGACATGTTATCTAGGCGGGTAGAGAGTAGTGTGAACAAGCAACTTTCTGCCAAAATCATTGTTTCAAGATCAAAATTGTCGCCAATCTAGCAACCTGACTGTCTACAGAACACACAAATTCTGTCTTCAGGTTTTCACTTGCTTACAACCATTCTTAAGACATAAAGAACCTATATTAAGAAATATTTAAATGAGTAAACATAGATGGTGGCCTGGCTGTAATGCTACCACTCTAGAGGTAAAGGCAAGGATAATTCCTTACCATGAAATTATCTCAAAAAGCCAAAAACAAATAATCATATTTTTCTGAAGTAATATACATAATCAATAAATATTTATTAAGACTGATGGATAAATTTTAATTTCTATATCAAATGCGTAATTGTCACTTGTGCTCAGATGTTTCATAGGCATTTTGAATTTAGCAATTTAGCGTATCTCCACTGAATTACCAGCCATCCTCCATACCACAACCTTGAAATTCCTGTTGGCATCATCAGAACAAATGATAACCTATCCATCAAAGACATGAGATGCCAAATCAGGAGCTGTCCTGAAACCCACACCTACCCCATCCTCTTTCTCTCTATTGAGCTTGTATGCTGTAACTTCAAAATAGATCTGTATTCCAATCACCTCTCCTTACACTGGTTCACATTGTCCAGTTCCAGAGAAATGCTCACTGTTTATTTCTCTATGTGCCTCTTTATTTATGTGTTTGTGTGTGATGCACGCATTTCAGCATGCAGGTGCATATGGCCAGATCCACACATGAAGATATGAGAGCAAGACTTTACTTCCTCTGTTATTCTCCACTTTATTGCTATGAGACAGAGTCTTTCTTAACCTAAAGCTTACCATTTTCACCTAGGGATCTACCTGTTTCCTATATCTCAGGGCTAGCATTATGAGAAATACAGGTGCTAGTGATTTAAACTCAAGTTCTTGCAACTCTAGCACTCTTACCCACATAGCCATCTCCCAGGTCCAGTGCCAGTTATGATGTATCCTGTGTATTTTATATATTGGTCTTGTCATCCCTCCCATCATGTACCTCCCCACAAAGTATGCTCAGACATGGGATGGATATGTAGCCTAATTGTTAGAGTGTCTTCCTAGCGTGCAGAAGGCTCTAAGTTCTAACCCTAGCCTTGCATAATCCAAGTATGGTGGTCCCGAAGGAGGGAGTTGGAGGTAGAAGTTTCAAAAGTTCAAGATAATACACTCACTTACATTGAGAAAACAAGGGCTACCTAAAACTTTATGTATAGTCATTGAAGTTCCTATGATGCTTCTAAACAATAACTGTTTAAAATATGGAACAATTTCCTGTGGAAGTCTCAGGTGATGTAACTTCTCTCAGTATTTTTCTCCTAACCAAACTTCATCACACAGAGTAGAGCAGCCCTCCATTTCAACTTTCCCTAGGATCCAGCATTACCCACATAGCAACCATGACTGTATAATGTTGTTGCTTACATATGTTTCTTTTTGTCCTCATTCCTAGATCACAGTGTTAATGAGAGAAGAGCTCTGGCCTTTTGCGTACTGACATTCTTCAGCTTAAAAAAAAAAAAAAGAAAGAAAGAAAGAAAGAATGTCCAACACAGAATTAATGCTTAGTAAATATTTGTTGATTGAAGAGATAAATGTAAAAGCATACAAATAAGTGGATCCAGAAAGCTTATGTAAGATGAAAATGCTTTTTTATATTATATCTTGAGACCTAGTCCCAAATTGTATATGTTCAAAATATGGGTGAAATTATGCAAACCTTTAAATACTTCTGGTCCTAGTGTTTCTGATAGGCAATGTTAATCCCATGTGGATAGTAATGAGGGAATAACCATGGTGATATAATAAATCCTAAGTAGAGTGGGATCTGATTAATTTAGGGGATATTGTTGGGAAAGATCTCTATACATTTTCATGATTAAGTTTATACCTAAAACATAACACAAATTTGCATCCCAAACAAACAAAAGGGTAAGGAGAGGTCTCCATATACAGAGGAAGAAAAGAGGCCGAGAAACCAAATACCCGTTGTGTCTGTGTGAGAGCAGGGAACTATTGTCCTCAAAGTCAGTGAATGATATATAGGAGAGACAGGGTATGGGACTGTTGGACAGAAATGACAGTATTCTTTCTTCACTGTAACTGTGGTACTTCGTCAACAATGTGATTAGAGGCAGAAGACACCTTCTACAACATTCTTGTTTGTTATCATGTTCCTTAGGGGCTTCATCCCCAGGCACAGAGCACCTGTCTCTCTCATAATAACTGCAAAGAAGGAACACACACACACACACACACACACACACACACACACACACACACACACACACACACACAGGCTGTCCATTAATGATAGCATCAAATCTCTAAGCCATATGAGAACAATTTGCACATGAGTCATGTAACTTTAGATAAAGACCAACTCCATGAGCAATGTAGGAAGAAAACTTGGGAAAAAAGGGGGATTTGGTGGGAGAAGGAAGGAGATGAACGAAGATATGAAGTGGGCAGATTTTCATCAAAGAACATTATACAGAATGGTGAAATTTCTAAAGAGTAAATAAATAAATCAAATTGTCAATGTGATCCTGCTATCTCTATGGATAAGAAAAGGACTGAACAGATCTTGGGTCCTCTTGGGTCCTTGTGCTGCAGCTGCTCTTTCTCATTTTGTTGTTTGGGGCTTGGCCATTTGGTAGTAAATTTAGTTTGACAGATGTTGAGAACTGGGAAATTAGAAAATGAAGTAATCCAGCAGAGAATCCATCAAACCAGCATGCAAGGTGCTGATGATTTTAATCATCATTCCAAAAATTTTATAATAATTCCAATTTAGATTAATGATGATAAGATCCAGTTGCACTGAATACCAAAGAAATTTAGGTTAAACAGTTTTAAGAAATAGAAAAAAAAATCTCAAAACCAATAAATCTTCATTAAATAACCTAGAGTGTAATAATAAAGTACATAAAATCTTTTCTTAATTAAGGCTGTAGCTTTTCACTGGGGTTATTTGAGATAATTATTATTGCATTCCGAGCTTTTGAATTATTTTAAAAATATTTAAAGAGTAAACATTTTCTTCAGATTTTTATTCTCCAGCTATTCAAATAGACAATTATCTTAACAACTATATTTCTAATTATTATAATCCACATTAAGTTATGCTTTAATAATGAATTAATATAGAGTGAAAATAATATACATTACAATTATATTTAAATATTCTTTAATTTGAAGGTATTAGGAAATTAGAATTTTAAAATATAAAGATAATTATAAAAGTACTATTCAAATTTAAAAATTTAAGCTAATTGAATAATACTTAATTTAAAAATTTATCTTTCTGAGCCATTAACTCTTACTCATTTGGAATAGTTTTTAAGAAACTGCATAATAAAGATATTCTCGCATTAGTAGCTCTTGTATTGGCCATTATTGTAAAGAAAGCTGGACAATCCCATCTGGAAAGATCGGCATGAAACTCCAGCACACAAGAGTTTTCTTGACTCCATCCTGAGAAGGGGAAGTTGGTAATGCAGCCTCATAGCAATGGCTCCCATGCTGTTGTCACAGCCTCCAAAGACCATCAGAAAACGCAGGTATTTACATTATGATTCCTAACAGTAGCAAAATTACAGTTATGAAGCAGCAACAAAAGTAATGCTGTGGTTGGGGGGTCACCACAACACGAGGAACTGTATTAAAGGGTCGCAGCCTTAGGTACGTTGAGAACCACTGCTGTGAAATAAAAGCCACAATTTTGAAACACACTAAACAGAACCTAAACAATTCAATGGGGGGATTAAGTAGCTGTAAAAGTCTCAGTATGCCTCATAGTGAAAAAAATGTTTACAAGCAAGACAGTAAAAAATAAACAAACAAATAAATAAGGAGACTTGTACTATACCTAAGCACATGAAATTTAAAACTATGAAGGCAGAAATGTCAACATGTTGATTCTCTCTCTCTCTCTCTCTCTCTCTCTCTCTCTCTCTCTCTCTCTCTGTGTGTGTACTTTATTTTTAAAAACTATTTTTTATATTACTGCATATATTTTTTTCTCACTTACAAGCCTATGTACATTTTTGCATACACTGTAAATGGTTTAGAGGTTTATCCCATCTGAATCTGTCTTATTGTGAATCTATTGCTTTAAACTCCAGCATTCTAAGACTGAAACGGCAGCTATGGCTGCTGGTTCTGCTCTGCCCACCTCAGTTTTTCAACATGGTGGTGGTACGTTTACCGGCAGCTCTAGGAACCATGCTCCCACAGACTCTGGGAAGCAGTGGGTCTATGATTCTTTCCAGTAGCGTGTAGCCCAGAAACCTCTTTTTTTTTTTTTTAACTTGCAAAAACTATATCCAACACATAGCATAGTGCGCAGCTTGGAGACACCTCTGTGTAATATAGCATAGGTCAAGCCCACAAGCCATGAACCCGCCATAGAGTAGCTCAAACCCACAGACTGCTGCTAACTTGAGAGAGACAACTAGGAAGCTGTTTTTAGCTCTGTTTTAGAATCTTTTTTCTTAGGTTTTAGGTGGAAACTCTTGCCACTTGTAGCTGAAGTTTTTCTGGTCAGGACAAATCTCTCTCACTAGCGTCCCCCAAGTAAACACACAGAGACTTATATTACTGATAAACTGTATGGCTGTGGCAGGCTTCTTGCTATCTGTTCTTATATCTTAAATTAAACCATTTCTATTAATCTATACCTTGCCACATGGCTCATGGCTTACTGGTAGCTTACATCTTGCTACTCATTGTGGTGGCTGGCAGTGTCTCCCTGACTCTGCCTTCCTGTTCCCCCAATTCTCCTCTCTGCTAGTTCTGCCTATACTTCCTGCCTGGCTACTAGCCAATCAGCGTTTTATTTATCAATCAATTGTAGCAATACATTCACAGCATAGAGAACATCCCACAGTGTGTGTGTGTGTGTGTGTGTGTGTGTGTGTGTGTGTGTGTGTGTGAACCCACTGATAGAGAAGAAAGAAAATGAGTCATTGAGTGAACGTGGATTTTAGAAAGTGAAATTCAGCCTCATTTAAGATGGAAAATTTTTCTTCTTTTGGCATAAAGATCATGCTTGCCACTACTGAAACAGACAAGTGGATAAGAGGAAAGCACAATGTACTTACTTAATTGCAACTTCTTGTAAGGGCTGATTGGGTGGCTCAGTGTGTAAAGACATATGTTGTCAAGCCTGACAACCTGAGTTTGATGCCCAAGATGGACCTGGTAGAGGAGAGATCTGATCCTCACCATTTGTTTCCTGTCATCCACTTTCATACCTTGGCATACATGTGCATGCACATATTACAATAAAATGTTTAATGTTATAAAAGATGTATGTTATCAAAAGCATCCTTCAGCATGAAGACCCAAAGACTGAAGGAGAACCCTGAGTTTGCTGAGCATCAGTGAGAAATGGACAAGCAGATAGAATGTGGCTATGTCTTGATAATGACCTGTGTGTGAAAGGCCAACAACTCTCTCTCCTCAGGTGCTATCTGTCCCTGGATGCCAGTCTTTTCCTCTTACTGTATAGCTGGACCCCTTCTTCAATGACTATTAAGGCTTCATGAGACCAAACAGGAACCATGTAGGCAAATGTCTTCATAAGCAGACTTTATGTGGCAGGCCAGGAGAAAGTAGGAGTAATGTTCTTAATTTTATTACTGACTCTGCAGAGAGCTCAGATTTGATATGTGGAGCCATCTTGGATACAGGGTGATTCTAGTTTCTCTGCCATAACCTAAGGTCAGATTGGGGAGCAGAAGATTCAGGAAGACCTTGTTTAGAGGCCCTTCCAATTTCATTGAATTTCAAACAGTCAGCAAAGCTTAGGCTTCAAAAGGAAAGACAAAGACAGAGACAGAGAGAGACAATCAGAGCGAGAGCGAGAGCGAGAGCGAGAGCGAGAGCGAGAGAGAGAGAGAGAGAGAGAGAGAGAGAGAGAGAGAGAGAGAGAGAGAGAATGAGTTTATTCTTGAGCCAAATAAAAGCAACTGTGGCCCTGTAACACATGACATATTCTAACATGGAAAAGGCTTCAAAGAGTTTTGTATTCACAAAGCAAAATAAAATCATATAATCAGGCATTTTCAAATGCAATATAGGAATATCAGGTAAGCAAATTATAGCAAAGAATGGATTTTTTTTCTTTTTTTTGCTGTAGTTCTTGAATGCTATCTGATGACATACTTAGCTTTGAGAATGAGAATGATAGAAGCTAGGAGTCTATTAAGTTAACACATTCCAAAAGGTTTTACCAGAAAATCACAAGGTCATTAAGTTTGACACTCAGAAGGATAGTGAACGAGATGGAAGAAACTAGTTAGCTGTAGTCGGTTTTTTTTTCTTTTCTTTCTTTCTTTCTTTTTTTTTTTTTTTTTTTTTGGTTTTTCGAGACAGGGTTTCTCTGTGTAGCTTTGTGCCTTTCCTGGAACTCACTTGGTAGCCCAGGCTGGCCTCGAACTCACAGAGATCCACCTGGCTCTGCCTCCCGAGTGCTGGGATTAAAGGCGTGCGCCACCACCGCCCGGCTCAATTGTAGTGTAATGTACCTGTAGGATGTGCTTCAGAGGCAGAGACAGGAGGATCACAAGATTGAAAGGAACAAAGACAACTTGGCTCCATATCTGCAGCACTTCAACTCACCACAGTCAGGAAGTTCTAATCTGTCTAGAGGTGACTTCTTCTGGAACTTTTGTTCATAGCATCTTTATGTGACATGTATAAGAATTAATTATGGCTTGTGTGCTCAGAGGCCAGAAAAGTTACCTGGTCAACTTCACAGCCAAAACAGGTACAAATATGAGAAATAACATTTTGGCATTCTAAATAAGCAAACTCTTTGTCTTTGTCTCTGTCTCTGTTTCTATCTCTAGCTTCTATTTCCCTCCCTCCATCCCCCTCCCTTCCTCCTTATTGCTCTCCTCCCTTCCTTTTTACTCTGTGTTATAAGGGGAGTCCACCTCTACATACCATCTTGGAAAAACACCGCTTATCTATTCTTTCAACCTGGTAATCCAAGTTTCCCCTTCAAGTTAAAAAAAAAAAAATTAAAAAGGACAATACTTTGACATCTATCAAACTCTGAGGAATAGGTGAGGACAAACAAGAGATAATGTATGGAAAGCACTTTGGCTAGCTCAGCAGGAAGGGGCCATTTACAGGGAAGGCACTTTTGAAAATTTGCTGATGAAACAGCCTAGAAAGGTGGATCAAAAAAGGAAAATGAACATTTATTGTCACTCCCACTCCTCATGGCTTTCCAAGAACTAAAATAAATAAATAAATAAAAATAATCCACTGGTGTCCTCACATGATGGCCCATTGCCAGTGATGGTATTCCAGGGCTATTGCCATGGGGCCAAACCTGAAGGGTAAATGGTCCCCACCCCGCCCAAGGCATATTCTGAGACTACTGAGTGAGTCTCTCTCTGGAATCCTGAGGACATTAACAAGGATATTGTCTGTTCTGCAGTGTTTAAAGTCATTTTGATTAGCATCTCTTGTATCTAATCAATGTCCACTCTGATGAAGATGGACCCGATTTACATATGAAATGTGTTTCCTACAAATAGCAAATAGCCAGATTGTGTCCAAGTACTTGTGGAAAATGAACTGTTGGAGAGTGGAAACGAATCCCTAATCTGTTGATGGGAGAGTGTATATGTGGAGGAAAGACGAGACTGACAGCTGATAATGAAAGTAAATCTCTTGCTTAGGATTTCCAAAATAAGAGGAACAGTGGCAGAGCCTCTATACAACAAGAGCTCCATGTTCTATGCAGACAGTCACAAGACCTTAGGTAGGGTCCCTTCCATAACACTCGGTTATTTTCTTTCACCTTTTAAAAATATTGTGACATTTTTTTGTTGTTTAGAAAATTATATGGTTTCTTTAGGATGTGCTTTTAAAATCTGTAGCTTAAAGTATGCTACGGTCAGTGTGGTCATAGGGAGAAAAGGAAAGGGGCCAGCCACCCAGCTCCCAAGTAAACAGAGACTTATTCTTACTTATGAATGCCTGGTCTTTAACTATGTTTTGCCTCTGGGCTTTTTACCTTTCTTTATTCTATATATCTTTCTTTCCTTCTTACTCTGTGGCTGGCTGTGTGGCTGTGTGGCTGGCCTCTGGAATCTTCCTCTCCTCCTTTTTTCACTACTCCCTTTTTTTGAGCCTAGATTTCTCCTCCTATTTATTCTCTCTGCCCACTAGCCCCATCTATTTCTCTCTCCTGCCTAGCTATCGGCCATTCAACTCTTTATTAGACCAATCAGGTGTTTTAGACAGGCAAAGTAACACAGCTTTACAGAGTTAAACAGATGCAACATAAGAGAATGCAATAAATCTTTGCATCATTAAATAAATATTCCACAGCATAAACAAATGTAACACACCTTAAACTAATATTCCACAACAAACTTCCTTTGCTTGACTGTAGTGGCACTCCATATCATTAGCCTGTGAAAATGTCTGTTCAGACCATGTGTTTGACTACATCAGACACTGGAAGCCCCCATGTAAGAACAAATAAGGGAATTAAATACTCTTGTGAGAGTTTAGTCTCGGAATGTTTGAGACTTGGCATCTAGACCTTTAGACTACACAGGGCTGTGATAAATGTTGTTCTTTGTTTCTGTGTTTATAATAATAACAAAAAAACTAGTCATGACTTATTTAATGCATGAGGAAAAAATATTAGTTCTTGAAAGAAATCAAAAGAACATAGGTTTCACCTCTCCTCAAGCCTTCCCTAGCTTCTGATCACAACACATAAGTCTCTGAAGAGCAGAAAGCCTATGGCTAAGACAGACCAGATTGTCCAAAATTCTTATGATGCCTTCTGTTCTCTGTCTTGTGATCATGTGAAGTCTTATCACATGTGAATGTCCATCAAGGAACTGTCAGGGTCATAGAGTACTGTACTGTCTAATAGAACAAGAACTGTGGAAAATACCTAGTTCACAGCCAGGTGACAAGGATCACCATTCTCAAAGGTATCTTTAACAAGTTACAATGATTCTGGAAAATCTGTAAATTAGTGACATATAGGTATTATCTCACCAACCTCATGTGTGTCAGTGTGTTTTCTATAATTCATTTTGTGCATTGCAGGGTTTTTTCCCCTTTAATCATACAATATACAATGGAAGAGGCAATACAAAATATGTTGCCCCTAGGTAGCACTATAACAGTGGCTTAACTCTTGGGCTAGTAACAAAAAGTGAAGCTTCTATTTTTTCCACAGAGGTTAGAGCCATGGGAAAGTACATCACGGGATATCAGAGTAGTGACATCATCTTGTATCAAATAGTGTTATTCATATTTGCCGTTCTTTCCTGCACAAGGCAGGGTGGCTTATGAGACATGGCACTAAAGGATGGGCAAACAGTGGTCATGAAAACAAAATATCAAAGTCAAAGAAAACAGCAATCAAGAGAAGCAACAGACTCCTGTCATTCCCAGACACAACCTCCTCATGTTTCTTTCAGTTCCCCTTTCTGTAACATT
The DNA here is from genome assembly GCF_049852395.1 of Peromyscus maniculatus bairdii. NCBI lineage: Eukaryota > Metazoa > Chordata > Mammalia > Rodentia > Cricetidae > Peromyscus > Peromyscus maniculatus. The sequence goes on along the minus strand of NC_134870.1, from coordinate 18,650,616 downwards.
ATTATCATAAAATACATTGGTTCATCATCATTATGCTTTTCCTGCTCTCTTAGTTTCACAGCTTAGTTTTCCTCAGTTTAACAGACTGACATTAATTATATTTGAGAGCTCAATGGCTGGGTTTAATAATGAGAAAAGATAGCAGGTAGTCAAGGTGATACTTTCCTTTAGTAGAGGTATACATAAGAATTGTCTTAGCCATGCCTTAATTTAATTCCCTCCATTATTTCTTTGTTTTTTAAATGTACTTTTAAAATTACATTTACTTTAAAGAAATTATTGGCCTTTGGTATTTTGCTGTTATAAGTATTTTATTAATTAAGAAACAATCACTTCTCAGTGCCATGTGCTTTACACCCTCCCCAATGTACATGTACAGACAATAAAGTCATGAAATCATCCCCTTACTCTTGGTCACAAGTGTACAGAATGAACTAAGAACTGTTGATAGCCCAGTATCTGTACGTGGCAGTGCCACTTCCCATTAGTTGTATCTGGTGGGGGCTGCAGACCACTCTTCCTTTTCAGAAGTATATGTAGAGGTTGAAACTGGTACTTCTCTGTAAACGCTGCGATATCCCTTAGAACTTTTCAAATGTGCTCTTGGGAACAACTCTATTTTTAGATGCTGTGTCCTTAAATATTCTGTCATGTTTAACATTATTCCCTTCATGGTGTGTTGAAGCAATCTGATTAAATGAAGAGTTTTAAGGTAGTCACTATTTAGAAATAAATGTTTTATATAATGACAGAAAAACTAAGATTATTTTAGAACTTAAAAGAACCTCAGGCCTTGTGCTATCCTGTAGTTTTGAGGACTGGGCTCTGCTGAGCTTTCACAGAGCACAGCTGGAATGGCAGGAGGCCAGCCTCTGTGATCTGTTCAGCTCTGACCCAAGCAGCAGGACCAGGCTCAGTCTGCTCCAGGCTTGAGGGGCTGTGAAAGAAGAGCTTTTTGAAAAGCAAAATCCCATTCCTAAAAGGCTAAGCTGTACGTGCATGTGGTTACAATCTCTCAACTTCAAAGTTGAGAAAGCAAAGCTCTAATGTTGTCTTATAAGAAGTAAGAGTCAAAACCAACTCATAATAAGTGATAAATTTGGCATCTGGACCCCAATTTGTTTCCTGTTAATTGATTATTTTTTTGCTTCACAGTACACTTCCGTTGTCACACTTCACAAAGATAAGAGACACCAGGATGGCGGGACAAGTGGTTCTGTGAACCAGGTGGCACAGCATCGCATAAGAAGTCATCAATATCTCAATGTATGTAGTGTCAGAAAGGCATGGCCAGTGACAGATGAGTTAGACTTCAGTTTTAGGTAAATGAGAGACCTGACCAATTTCAGAATCTCAGTTACAGGACAAACATAATAACCACTTGGATTAGTAGACACTGTTGTCTGCAAAAGCCAATAGTGGGCAGAAGAGAACTATCATGGTTCCCCCAGCAGATGACTTTGAGATTGAGATATCAGCAGGCATGTCATCTTGTGCCCTTTGCTGTATTCTTGGGAAATCATCCTCCATCAAGGAGCCATTCACCTGCTTGGTTTAGATCAATTCACAGATCTCAGGGGTTTCCATTCCAGATACCTAGTGCCTACCAAGACGTGCTAACTTACGTTAAGCTCAAGAAGAGATGTTTTTGTCAGTTAATGGGTTTTTTTAATTGAAAAATAACACTTTTTAACATGATTATGGGAAAGAAGGACAACACAGTAGCTGTGAAGGTAAGGGTGATCAAGTTGACAGAATCTAGACTCACCCGGGAAACAAGGTTTGAGACAAAGCTATGGGGGGTTATCTAGGTGAGTGTTGTTGAGGAGGAAAGACCCACTCCCTGGAAGTAACACCCTTGTCTGCACTAGAGTACTGGACTAAATAAGGAAAGGAGAAAACAAATTGAGAACCAGCATTCATCACTCCTGGCTTCCTGGCTACAGACCCAACTGATCAGCTACTTCCCTCTCTTGCTGCCTTGACTTCTCTTCCAGGACAGAATGGTACCTTCAGACTATGAGCCAAAATATACCCTTCCTTCTATAGGGTATTTTGTTTTGGTATTATCACAGCCATGGGAAAAGTGATGAAAATCCATATCATAAGAGTATCAAAAAAACAAAAAACCACAAAAATAATAATAAAAAAACCCCACCAATCTACCACAGGGTGGATTGGCCAGGTAGAAATTCTGTGAGAAAGAATATCACATGCATTCCCTTAAATTTTATTGCAGAAAAAATAATTGTTTTGATAATATAAACCAGAATTTGATAAATAAATCTTCCCCAAAAGTTTTTAGATTTGAAAGTCATAATAGTTTCTGTTTCAGTTACTGAATTTTTCCACTGAATCTTGAAAGAAATAGTAAACATAGTAGACACTAAAAAGTGATGAACATGGCTTTTTGTCAACAAATTTTATTTGCAAAAAACATCCCAGATGGCAAGATATCCAATTCTCAAGTGAAGTCCCTGCCAGTCATAAAAACAGTTAAGAGGCCCACCAGCCCTTAGAACCCTCTCCAGCCCTTGGTTTGGTTAACCCAAGTTGTTGACATCCCTTCCCATCCCACTGCCTTCCCCTATACAGTTAGACATCCCCTGATCAGGTGCAGACCACTTCAGTCAGAAGAACAGGTGCAGGCCACACCAGCCAGAAAAACAGATAGGTGACCTGAGGCAGAGACTAACTGCTAGAGGCCTCACCAGCCACCAGAACCCCAGATATGTGGCTCACCCTAAGATCTCCTCCACTCTCTTAGTGCCCCATGACACAATATCCAATCCCCACTCCCCTCCTTACCACCATATCCCACACCCCAACTTGGGCAGAGACCCCCCTCCTGGACCAAAAGACAAGCTAGCTTCCAGAAGTCCTGCCACAAACTTAGACAGAGACTCCCTGATAGACCGGGGTCATACTGGCTGCCAGAAATCCAAGCAATAAAGATCAGAAGACCAAAAAGAAAACAGAAACCAAGGGGAAAAACACTCATCCAAAAAGACAAACTCAGAAATCCATACCTAGACCTATAATCATGCCAAACCTAGGTGGTTAGATGCCAGTGTAAGAGCACAATCAATAATAGCCAGGGCAATATGACACCCCCAGAGCTCAGCTATCCTAATACAGTAAGCTCTGAATTTTCTAACCCAGCTGAAGCAGAAGAAAATGACCTTACAAACAACTTTATGAAGATGATAGAGGTCCTTAAGGAGGAAATAAATCAGTTGAAGTAATTCAGAAAAACACAAACAAACAATTGTAGGAAATAAATAAATCCCTCTAAGATAGCCAAAACACAAACAATTAAAAGAAATGAATAAATCTCATAAAGAAAGTCAAGAAATTCTTAAACATAACACCAATAGCACAGACACTAAGACTGACAATTAATAAATGGTACCTTGTGAAACTGAAAAGTTTCCATAAGGCAAAGGACACTGCCAATAAGTCAAAATGGCAGCATACTGAATGGGAAAAAATCTTAACCAACCCCACATCCCACAAAGAGCTGATTTCCAAAATATGTAAATAACTCAAGAAACTAGATATCAGCAAACCAAATAATCCAATTAAAAATTAGGGCACACCACATCTGACAGAGGACTGATCTCTAAAATATATAAAGAATTCAAAATACTAGACATCAAAATACCAAAAAAATCCAATTAAAAAATGGGCTACAGATCTAAACAGAGAATTCTTAACAGAAGAATCTCAAATGGCTGAAAGGCAATTAAGGAATTGATCAACATATTCAGTCATCAGGGAAATGCAAATCAAAATGACTCTGAGATATCATCTTAAACTTGTCAAAATGGCTAAGATCAAAAACACTGATGACACCTTATGCTGGAGAGGTGTGGAGAAAGGGGAACATTCCTCTATTGCTGGTGGGAATGCAACTTGTACAGCCACTTTGGAAATCAATATGGAGACTTCTCAGAAAATTGGGGATCAATATACCTCAAGACCCAATGATACCATTCTTGGGCATATACCCAAGGGATGCTCAATCATACCACAAGGACACTTGCTCAGCTATGTTCATAGCAGCATTATTCATAATATCCAAAATCTGGAAACAACCTAGATGCCCCTCAACTGAAGAATGGATAAATAGAATATGGTACATATGCACAATAGAGTATTACTCAGCTGTAAAAAAACAATGACATCATGAAATTTGTAGGCAAATGAATAGAACTAGAAAATATCATCCTGAGTGAGGTAACCCAGAATCAGAAAGACAAACATGGTATATTCTCAGTCATAAGTGGATACTAGATATAAAGCAAAGGATAATCAGACTACAACCCACAGCTCCAGAGAAGCTGGGAAACAAGGAGGACCCTAAGAGGGATGTTTGGATTGCCTTGGGAAGGGAAAACAGATGCAATCTCCATGAGTAAACTAGGGAAAAGATGGGGCAATAGAGGTGAGGGAATAGGGGATAAGAACTTGAGGGAACAGGGATGGTTGAGTTGGGGGAGGGACAGAGTGGGAGAGCATGAAAGAGATATCTTAATAGAGGGAGACATTATGGGGTTAGGGATAAACCTGGTGCTAGGGAAATTCCCAGGAATCCACAAGGATGACCCCAGATTAGACTACTCACAATAGTGGAGAGGATACCTGAATTGGCCTATCCCAGTAAACCGATTGGTATATACCCTAACTGTCATCATAGAGCTTTTATCCAATAACTGATGGAAACAAATGCAGAGATCCACAGCCAAGCAAAAAACCCATCTCCAGGAGTCCAGTCAAAGAGAGGGAAGAGGAATTTTATGAGCAAGGGGGAGGGTGTCAAGATCATGATGGGGTAATCTACAGATGAGGAAATCTACAGAGACAACTGAATGAAGCTTGTAGGGACTCGAGAATTTTAGACCAACAGCTATGGAACCTGCATGAGACCAGACTAGGCACTCTGCATACTGGAGACATTTGTGTAGGTTGGTCTGTTTGAGGGACCCCTGGCAGTAGGATCAGGATCTCTCCCTGGTTCATGAGCTGGCTTTCTGGAGCCTATTACCTATGGTGAGATGCCTTGCTCAGCCTTGATGCAGGGGGAAGGGGCTTGGTCCTGCCTCAACTGAATGTACCAGGCTTTGCTAACTCCCCATGGGAGCCTCTACTCTTTTGGAGGAGGGGATTGAGGCTTGGTGCGGGGGGGGGGGGGGATGGGAAGAGGGATAAGAGGGGAATCTGTGGTTGGTATATAAAATGAATAAAAAATTTCTTTAAAAATGGGGTGCAAATATAAATAAAGAATTCTCAGCAAAAGAATCTCAAATGACCAAGAAACACTTAAGAAGGTATCCAACATCTTCAGCTATGCAGGAAATGCAAATCAAAACAACTCTGAGATATCATATTATACTGGTCAAATGGCTAAGATAAAAAACAGCTCATGTTGAAGAGGATGTGGAGCAAGGGGAACACTCCTCCACTGCTAGTAGGAGTGCGAACTGAACTTGTGCAGCCAATTTGGAAGTCAATGTGGAAGTTTCTCAGAAAACTGAGAATCAACCTACCATAAGACTGAGCTATATCATTCTTGAGCATATACCCAAAGGATACAGAATCATAACACAAGGTTGCTGGCTTGACTATTGTCATAGCAGCTTTATTTGTAATAGTCAGAACCTGAAAACAACCTAGATGTCCCTCTACTGAGGGATGGATAGAGAAAATGTGGTACATTAGTACAATGGAGTATTATTCAGCTGCTATAAAGAAGGATGTAGGTAGAGTTTTCCTGCCTTGCCCACAGTCAGGACAAATCTCTGTCACCCACCAGTCCCACAGCTGCTGAGACCCAACCAAGTAAACACAGAGACTTATATTGCTTAAAAACTGTATGGCCATGGCACGCTTCTTGCTAACAGTTCTTATAGCTTAAATTGATCCATTTCCATAAATTTATACCTTGCCACATGGCTCGTGGCTTACTGGCATCTTCACATGCTCCTTGTCATGGCGGTGGCTGGCAGTGACTCCTACCACCTTCATGTTCTCTCAATTCTCTTCTCTGTTAGTCCTGCCTATACTTCCTGCCTGGCCACTGGCCAATCAGTGTTTTATTTATTGGCCATTCTGATGATTTGACATACAGACCATCCCACAGCAGAAGGACATCAGGAAATTTGAAGGCAAATGGTTGGAACTAGAAAAAAAGTCATCCTAAGTGAGGTAACAAAGACCAATAAAGAAAAACATGGTATGTACTCACTCATAAGTGGATATTAGCTATAAAATAAAGGATAACTATGCTATAAAAAAAGCAAAAAAGAAAGAAAAAACAAACAGATGAAAGAAATGAATAAAACTGTTCAAGACTTGAAAATGAAAATAGAAGCAATAAAAATAAAACACAAAGGTAATTCTGGATATAGAGAATCAAGATAAGCTAAGAACTACAGACTTAAGCATCACCAATAGGATACAGGAGATGGAAGAGAGAATCTCAGGCATTGAAGATACAACAGAAGACATAGATACATAGATCAAAGAAAACACTAAATATAAAAGTTTCCTCACACAAATCACCCAGAAAATATGAAAAACTGAAAAGACCAAACCTAAAAATAATGGGAATAGGAGAAGAGAAAAATCCCAGCTCAAAGGCTGAGAAAATATTTTTTAACAAAATGATAGAAATTTTTCCTAACCTAAAGAAGGAGATGCCTAAAGGTACACCAATTAAATTGGACCACAAAAGAAGCTCCCTTCATATTATAATCAAACATAAAACATACAGAACAAAGACAAAATATTAAAAGCTACAAGGGAAAAGGATCAAGTAACATATAAAGACAGACCTATTAGAATTACACCCAACTTCTTGATGGAGACACTAAAAGCTAGAAATGCCTGAACAGATGTCTTGCAGACTATTGTACTCAGAAAAACACACACTAACAACACCAACAACAAAATTATAGGAATTAACCACTCGTCATTAATATCTCTCAATATCAATGTACTAAATTCCTCAATAAAAGGACACAGGCTAATGCTACAATCTACAGACCCAGAGAAGCCAAGTAATAAGAAGGGTTCAAGGGGATCTTTGAATAACACTGGGAAGGGGAAGCATATTTCATGGGTGAAGTGCACGCCAGTGGGCATGGGAACAGGAAGGATCAGGTTGAGGAGATAGATGGGGAGAGTACTGGAAGTGAAAACTGGAATTGGAGGGCATTTCCAGTTAAGGTAGAAACCTAGTACAATTGAAAGTCACAGAAATCTACAAGGGTCACCCTAGCTAAGAGTCCTAGAAATAAGGGATACATAGCCTGAACTGGCCATCTCCTATAACCAGGCAAGACTTCCAGTGGAGGGATTGAGACATAAACGAAGCCCATAACCTGCGACCTACAATTTATCATGCCTACAAGATGTGCTAGGGTAAAAGTGGAACAGAAATTTTAAAGTGGCCAGCAAATGACTGGCCTAGCCTGAGGCCCATGCCAGGAGAATGGGGCCTATCCCTGACACTACCTGAAGCACTAGGTCCCACAGGCTGGATAGCCCAGAGAAGTAGGAAAGAACCAAACACAATTCTCAAAAAAAATCAATGGAATGATGCCTAATGACATTCTGCTATGCTCATAGATTGGTGCCTAGCCCAGATGTCATCAGAGAGGCTTCATCCAGAAAAATGATGGAAACAGATATAGAGACCCACAGGTAAACATTAGGCAGAGTTCTGGGAATCCTGCAGAAGAGGGGGTGGGGTGGGAAGGATTGTAAGAGCCATAGGAATAGAGGACATCACAAGAAAACCTACAGAATCAACTGGCCTAGGCACATAAAGGCTGAAAGAGATGGGACTGAAAACTAGTGAGCCTGCATAGGACTGACCTAGACCCTTTGCATATATGTCCCAATTGTGTAGCTTGATCTTCTTGTGGTTCTCCTCACAGAGGGAGCAGGGACTGTGTCTGACTCATTTGTTGGCTTTTAGGACCCTATTACTCATACTTGATTGCCTTGTCCAGCCTTAATACTAGGAGAGGTGCCTAGTCTTACTGAAACTTGATAAGCCATGTTTGGTTGAAATCCATGTGAGCCCTGTACTTTTCTGAATAGTAAAGGAGGAGGAATAGATGGGGGTAGGGCGGCAAACAGGAAATGGGGAGAGGGAATGGGAAGAGAGGGAAAAGGAGAAACTGTAGTCAGAATGTAAAAAATAATAATATTAATAAAAATCATTAAAAAACACACAAGCTAACAGAATGGATGCAAAAACAGGATCCATCCTTCTTTAAGTACAAGAAATATAACTCAACATCAAAGATAGACATTACTTCAGAGTAAAGCATAGGAAAAAGATTTTCAAAAATAATTGATCCAACAAGCTTGTTTAGATATTTTAATATAAACACAATAGACTTCAAACCAAAATTAATCATATGAGATGGGGAAAGACACTTTATACTACTAAAATGAAAAATTCACCAAGATGACATTTAAATTCTTAACAAAAACAAGGGCACCCAGATTTGTAAAGGAAGCACTACTAAATCTTAAATCACACATCTAACCTGACACACTGGTAGTGGGAGACTACATCAGCCCACTCTCACCATTGGACAGATCGTCCAGACAAAAACTAAACAGAAAAATACTGGCGCTAATTATGAACCAAGTGGATCTAACAGATATCTACAGAACATTTCACCAAGCACAAAAAAATATACGTTCTCCTCAGCACCTCATGGAACTTTCTCCAAAAATTGCTATGTACTAGGACACAAAGCAAGTCTCAACAGAGGGGGGAAAATGAAATAAACTCCTGCATCCTATCAAATAACCATGGATTAAAGCTAGATTTCAACAACAGAAAACAAAACAAACCAGAAAACCCACAAACTCATGGAAACTGAACAACTCTACTGAGTAACAACTGGGTCAAGGAAGAAAGAAAGAAAGAAGTTAAAGACTTCCTAGACTTCAAAGAAAATGAATGCACAACATACCCAATCCTCTGGGCAATGAAATCAGTGCTCAGAGGAAAGCACGTAGCACTAAGTGGCTTCATGAAGAATTCGGAGAGGTCTCATATTAGCAACTTAACAGCACACCTAAATACTCTAGAACAAAAAGAAACATACATATAAGAGGAGTAGATGGCAGCAAATAGTCAAAGTGAGGGCTAGAATCAATAAAATAGAAACAAAGAGAAAAATACAAAGAATCAAAGAAACAAAGAGTTGGTCGTCAAGAAAATCAACAAAGTAGATGAACCGTTATCCAAATTAACTAAAAGAGAAAGAATATCCACATCAACAAAATCAGAAAAGAAAAGGGGGCATAACAACAAGCTCCAAGGAAATCCAGAGAATCATTTTGTCATACTTTAAAAACCTGTATTCCACAAAATTGGAAATCTAAAAGAAATGGACAATTTTCTTGATAGATACAACTTACCAAAGTTAAATTAATATCAGATAAACAATTTAAATAGACCTTTAACCCCTATGGAAATAGAAGCAGTCATTAAAAGACTGCTTCCTCTACAACAATAACAATAACAAAAAAAAAGCCCAGGGCAACATAGTTTTAACACAGAATTATATTAGACTTTCAAAGAAGAGAGAATGCCAATACTCCTCAAATTATTCCACAAAACAGAAACAAAAGGAACATTTCCAAACTCATTTTATGAGACCGCAGTCACCATGATGCCCACACCACACAAAGATTCAAAATAGAAAAAAAGTTACAGACCAGTCTCCCTCATGAACATTGAGGGAAAAAATACTCAATAAAATGCTGGCAAACCAAATTCAAGAACACATCAAAATCATTCATCCATCAAATTCAAATAGGCTTCATTTCAGAGATGCAGGAATGGTCCAACACTTGAAAATCTGTTATTTTAATCCACCATATATACAAGCAGAAAGAAAAAAAAAATGATCATCTCATTAGATGCTGAAAAAGCCTTTGACAAAATCCAACACCCCTTCCTAACAAAAGTCTTGGAGAGATCAGGGATACAATGGACATAATTAAACATAATAAAGGCAATTAACAGCAAGCCTGTAGCCAACATCCAATTAAATGGAGAGAAAATCAAAGCAATTCCACTAAAAAAATAAGGAACCAGACAAGGTTGCCCACTCTTCCATATCTGTTATATATCGTACTTAAGTTCTAGCCAGAGCAATGTGACAACTAAAGGTGATCAAGAAGACACAAATTGGAAAGAAAGAACTCAAAGTATCCTGACTCACAGATGGTAGGATAGTATATACAAGGAACTCCAAAAGTTCTAGCAGGGAACTCCTAGAGCTGATAATCAGTTAAGTGGCTAGATACAAAATTAACTTTAAAAAAAATCAATAGCCATCTTATACACAAATGACATATGGGCTGAGGAAGCAAAATGACAAGGCAGAACTGAGAAAAGGTACCAAGATACATGGCTAAACATAGATAAGAATTATAGGTTAAATTTAGTGTAAGAGCTAGTCAGTAATAAGCCTGAGCTATGGCCAAACAGCTATAATTAATATAAGCCTCTGTGTGCTTACCTGGGGGACGTGAGTGGGAGAGATTTGTCCCAAGTGCAGGCCAGCCAGGACATAGGAAAACTTCCAACTACAGGAACTCTAACCAAGCAAGTGAAAGACTTGTACAGCAAAAACTTTAAGGCTTTGAAGATAGAAATTGGAGAAGATATCAGAAGATGGAATGATCTCCCATGCTCATGGATTGGTGGGATTAACATAGTAAAAATAGCCATCTCCCAAGAGCAATCTATAGATTCAATGCAATCCCATCAAAATTACAATACAATTCTTTACAGAAATTGAAAGGTATGCATTCAACTTCATATGGGAAAAAAACAGAAAACCTAGGATAGCTAAACTAGGATCATTTACAGTAACAAAACTCCAGGAAGTATCACCATCCCTGATTTGAAGCTCTACTACAGAGCTATAGTAAAAAAAAAAAAAATCCTATGGCATTTGCAGAAAAACAGACAGATTGATCAATGGAATTGAACTGAAGACTCAGGAATAAATCCACACATCTATGGACACCTAATATTTGATGAAGAAGCCAGAAGTATAAAATGGAAATAGAATGCATCTTCAACAAATGGTGCTGGTCTAACTGTATGTTACCAAGTAGAAGAATGCAAGTAGATCCATATCTATCACCCTGTACAAAACTCAAGTCCAAGTGGATCAAAGTCCTTAAAATAAAGTCAGATACACTGAACATGATAGAAATGGAAGTTGGAACAGCCTTGTACACATTGACACAGGAGAAAATTTCCTGAACAGAACACCAGTAGTACAGGCATTAAGACTAACAATTAATAAATGGGACCTCATGAAACTGAAAATCTTCTGTAGGGCAAAAGACACTGTCAATAGGACAAAACAGCAGCCTAAACAATAGAAAAATATTTTCACTAATCCCACATCTAAAGAATTCAAGAATCTAGGCATTAACGAACCAAGTAATCCAATTGAAAAGTGGGATACAGTCATAAACAGAGAATTCTCAACAGAGGAGTCTCAAATGGCCAAAAAATTCTTAAAGCAATGTTCAACATCTTTAGCCATCAGGGAAATGCAAATCAAAACAACTTTGAGATTCCATCTTACACCTGTCAGAATGGTGAAGATAAAAACACAAGTGACAGCTGATGCTGATGAATATATGGAGCAAGGGTAACACTCTTTCATTGATGGTTGAAGTGCAAACTTGTACAGCCGCTTTGGATATTAATACAGCAGTTTCTCAGAAAATTGGAAATTGATTACCTCAAGACTCAGTTATAGCACTCCTGGGCATATATACTCCATCCCATTGCAAGGACACTGGCTCAACTATGTTCATAGCAGCTTTATTCATTAGAGTAAAAAACTGGAAACAATCTAGATGTCCCTCAACCAAAGAATGAATAAAGAAAATGTAGTACATTTAAACAATGAAATAATATCATACCACAAGAACACTTGTTCAACTATGTTCAAAGCTGCATTATTTGTACTAGCCAGAACCTGGAAACAACCTAGATGTCCCTCAACAGAAAAATGGATAAAGAAAATTAGTACATTTACACAATGTACTAATTTACTAATGTACTAATTTACTCAGCTGTTAAAAAACAATAAAATCATGAAATGTGCAGTCCAATGGATGGAACTAGAAAAAACTCATCCCAGGTGAGGTAACCCAGACTGAGAAAAGACAAATATAGTATGCACTTATAAGTGGATGTTAGCTGTAAAGGAAAGGCCAATCTTACTACAACCCACAGACCCAGAGAGGCTAAGTAACAAGGAGGGTTCAAGCAGGGAATCATGGATCTCCTGGGAAGGGGAAATAGAATAGATTTTGTGGGTGGAATGAGGGTGGTTGGGAATGGAAACAGGAGGTATCAGGTGTGGGTGTTGTATACTGGAAGAAGTTACTGGAAAGGGGGTATTTCAGAGAGAAACCTAGTACAATGAAAACTCCGAGGAATCTACAATGGTGATCCTAGTAAAGACTAGCAATAGGGAATACATAGTCTGAACTGGCTATCTCCTATAACCAGGCAGAACATGCAATGGAGAGATTGCAACACCAATCAGCTACATTACCTTCAACCTACGATTTGTCCTGTCTACAAGATGTGCTGAGGTACAGGTTGATGCAAAAATTGTGCAAGTTGCCAGCAAATGACTGGTCCAGCCTGAGACCCATGCCACTAGAGGAACCCTACCTTTACACTGCTGGAGTACAAGGATCCAGAGGCTCTATAACCCAGAGACCTAAGGCAAAACCAAACACAACAGGAAAAATAGTCAATGAAATGACTCCTAATGATATTCTGCTATACTTGTACACTGGAGCCTCATATAATAGTCATCAGAAAGACTTCATCCAGCAATTGATAGGAGCAGATGCAGAGACCCATAGCCAAACATTAGGTGGAGTTCTAAGAATCCTGTGAAAGAGAGAAGAGGGAGGAGAAGGATTTTAGGACCCAAATATATCAAGGACACCACAGGAACATGGCCCACACAATCAACTCAATCAACTAACTAGGACTCATAGAGATTCACAGGGACTGAACCTAAATCAGGGAGCTTATATGGGTCTGACCTAGGTCCTCTGCATGTATGTTATGGTTGTGCAGCTTGGTGTTCTTGTGGGACTCCTAACAGTAGGATCAGGGGCTGTCGCTGATTCTTTCACTGGCTTTTGGGACGCTTTCCCTCCAACTGGGTTGTCTCATCCAGCCTTGATATGAGGGTTTGTACCTAGTCTTAATGTAACTTGTTATGCCATGTTTGGTTGATAACCTTGGGAGGCCTACTTTTTTTCTGAAGAGAAATGGAGGAGGAATGAATCTGGAGGAGAAGGAAGGTGAGTGGGGTGTTGAGAGGAGAGGACCGAGGAGAAACTGTAGTCATGATGTAATATATGACAGAAGAATTAAAAAAGAAGAAATAAAAAAAACCTCCATATATCAAGATTTTTCTGTGGGCCACATCAACTGATAGCTTCTCTAACAAAGAAACCTAAACAAATCTCTAAGAATTTGGAGATGCTGTAGAATATTATTTTAAGATGTGTTACATTTGTTTATGTTGTGGAATATTTGTTTAATGGTGCCAAGATGTGTTGCATTCTTTTACGTTGCAATTGTTTAACTCTGTGAAGCTGTGTTACTGTGCCTGTGTAAAACACGTGATGTTCTAATAAAGAAGTGAACATCCGATAGCAAGGCAGGAGAAAGGATAGGCAGGGTTGGCAGTCAGAGAGAATAAATAGGAAGAGAAATCTGGGAAGAAAAGATCTAGGAGTGAGAGAAGGAAGAGGACTATAGGAGCCAGCCACACAGCTACACAGCAAGCCATGGAGTAAGACGTTAAGAAAGGTAGGATAGAAATAGAGAAACATAAAAGCCCAGAGGCAAAAGATAGACGGGATAATTTAAGAAAAGCTGGCTAGAAATAAGCCAAGCTAAGGCCAGGCATTCCAGGCATGTATAAGTAATGAAACATTTCTGTTCGTGCTTTATTTGGGGGCTTGGTGGCAGGCCCCCAAAGAGTAAAGAGCAAAGAATAAAAGAGTAAGAGTAAAAATAAAACAACAACAACATGAAGACACAAAAGCAGAAACAACTTTGGTTAGTCTGTGGGACATACAATTCAAAATAGGAGGGAAGCCACCAAAATATGTGTGGAGACGGAAATTTGAATAAGGAGTGCCTTATTCAAAGTATGCCAAAGTTTTATATGACACAAGGAAGTAAGAAATAAAACATTGATTTTCATAGGGTATCCATAAAGGTAAGCTTAAAAATTTAAAGTTAGGTCCCTAGGCATTAGGAACTAGGGAAATTTTCATGGAGTGGGTAAAGACAAGGTTTGAAAAGCCCAATAAGATACAACAAGAGAGAAAGGGAGCCTGGGATTCCTCTTCATCTTGTCACTTCATTCACAACCTTTTCATTGTTGTGGACTCAGAAGCTGCTAAGATGGTGGCATGGGAGCTGTGCTTCAGTATGCAGTGATCGTGGACTTCCCCTCCTTGTCCTCTAGTCACACAGCATGTCTGAGAGTACATGCAATTGCACCCCTGACACTGCCACCTTGTCTGTGCCCTTGCCTTGTGATCTGGATGAGAGGAAGATTCCAGCACCTGGAAAAGAAAGAACTGGAAGAGACCCAACCAATCATCTCAAAACCAGTGAGGGGAGGAAGAAGAAGCATTGTAATTAGGACACTGGGTATCCCTGTGGACACTAATTATTGCCTTGTTCGGGGAAGGATTGGGATAGTAGGTCTTTAACCCCAGAACAGGAAAAGCTTGTTGTGGAGTCAGATGGGGTTGGAGCTGAAAGTTCCTGTACAACTAAATTATAATCCTCATCACTTTGCTTTAATATAATATTTCTACCAATTCTTTGAGATCTCCACAGGATGTGTCTTGATCAAATTCACTGCCCATTACCTGCCCTAACTCCTCTTGGCTCCACCCTCTCTCTACCCCCAAATTTGGAATCTTTAATAAAGTTTTATAATCATTTATAGAGTCCAGTTTGTGCAGTCCATATACTCCTGTGTAAAACATGGTAGCCATACTAGAGGACACACTTCTGAAAAAAAAAACTGACTCTTTCTGAACCCAGAAGCCATCAGCTGTCACACAGAAACTTAACAACACTTGTTTATCCCGTGTTTTGACAGATGTAGATGTCCTTTCTTCAGTGACTCAACTTTATCACTTGACAATGAACCTGAAGGAGACAGGGTTCACATGTATCCTCTCAGGCATGTTCAATGTTCTAATCATGGCACAGTTGCTTGGAAAAATCTTTTGTTGAATTAACTTTACCATTGGTAAAATTAAAGGTCAGCGATTTAGTCAAGGTTGTATATGTTCAGAGTGTGAAACTAGACATATAGGCTTCTCAGACTTATCAGCAGGGAACACCAGTTATATCTGGGAGAAAAGGAGCCAGTTGTCATCAGAAGAGGAGACCTACCCTTCATTTTGCCAGCTGACTGGTCCTGTTGGCTTCCTCTGCTCTAGTGAGCACTTTAGATTTCAACAGGCCTTGTAACATTACATGCATAACAACCTGCCATATTTATGTCTTTTCTCCAGTCTCCAGACTTTTGACATTGCCATTAAAGAGATTCAGTGAGCTTAGGAGCTCTTTAAAAAATAAATAATTGAAAGCTAAATTATATTAAACTGGGCCAGTGCTGACCCCTTCACCCCCTTCCATTGCTATCTTCTTAAATGTATTCCTTCTTAAATCACACAGTAATTTGAAGATGCTGAAGTCTAAGTTTTTTGACTCAAATGCAGTCACTTCTGATGTATAATTCATTTTCGCTTTGTGACTGGTCCTGCACATGCAATCGCTTTTCTGGCAGCTAAGTGCAAGATGAAATCAACAACTCCGTAAAGGGTGAGGAATCAGAGTGGACATCTTGGCGGAAGAAATATTAAGCATGTCACAATGTTTTGTACTCTGTCTGGTGAAATGGAGACAAACTCCCCCCCAACGACCCTCAAGTTAATGGGAAAGAATGGCATTTTATGGCTGGAAATTGTCAACGACTGATGTCATGCAGATGCTGCATTTAATTAATCTCACCATCATTGGAGACAATGCCTTCTGGATGATTCCAGGCCTCTCCATCCTCTCATGAGCATCTTTTTGAAGCGGCATTGTTTTTTTTCAAAAGAGCTAGTTTTTTTTCCTACAGTTTCTCAGTCTTATACTCCCCAAAGGAACGGAATTTCTGGTGAAAACATGATCTTAGGATGAAGAAAAGCTAGACAGGAATTCCCCAGGGTGGTGGGATTGTCAACATCAACAGGAACCTACAGGTTTGGAAAATTAGGTAAATCTAGATTGGTAACTGAACATTAGGTGACCTAATACCGTTCCTATGCAGAGAAATATCATTGCATTTGGACCTTTAGAAAACCATATTTTGCTATGTCCTCCAAACAGCAATGAAAACAGAAAGTTTACTTCTGATGCCTGTCAGGCAAGATGTTAGATACAAGATGGCTTGGCCCACTGCAGCTGTGTCTTCTGGCAGGAAGAACGACTGCATGTGGTTAAACAGCCTTGAAGCCATGCTTGAATCCTCCCTACTATGTCAGGAATTAAGGCATTGAGGCTTTTCATAGTGCACCAAGAAAGGGTCTGTTTGCCCAGATCTGGTATCATGGTAACCTCACATGCATCATGGCTTTGATATCCCTGCTTTTGTGGAGATCGTGGAGAAAAACACACTAAAATGGAGAGCTAGTCTACCATGATTTAGTAAGGGACAGGGGGGGGGGTACTCCGTGAACCTGCCAACCACCTCATGACAGTCATGAAAAAAATCATTTGAAAGGGTAAGACACAGAACACAGTAAGCCTTCTCCCCACATTTGAGGCCACCCACTCTTGTCTCTTTTTGGGTCGTTTACTTTGAGTATTTTTGTTAAATAAATTTCTAACCAAACTGTATTTGTTGACTGAATTCTTTCCTTCAAGAAAATAAGAACTTAAAATGATTGAGAACCTGAAATATACAATGGCCTTGTGATGCATTTCTTCAAAATCGTATGACATTTATAATTTCACAACAGTTTTGCTAAACAAATGCCCCCAAATTGTAATATTTAATAGCTGAAATCCCATAGTTAAGATAAACTATATCATTTTAACAACACACATTTAACAGGAAGCCGGAAAGATGAGAATATTGTACTCCTTGCCCAATCTCCTGCACCCACTCCATGATCTATCCCTATTCTACTGCCTTCCCAGTTCCCTGCACCCATGCCATGACCAATTCCTCTATTTACTTTGCCTTCAGTTCTCATTTCTCTGACTCAGTCTCCCATAGGAATGAGTTGACTAGGATGTTGTTGGAGGTTTCTGCTCTTTTTTTTTGGGGGGGGGGGCACCACCCAGCTTCCAAATAAATCACACAGATTTATTCTTAATTATAAATGTCCGGCCTTAGGTGGGCTTAGTTTCTAGCCAGCTTTCCTTATTTTAAATTATTCCAACTACCTTTTACCTCTGGGCTTTTCCATTTCTCTGACTTCTGTAAATCTTACTCTTACTCCATGGCTTGCTGTGTAGCTGGGTGGCTGGCCCCTGGAGTCCTGCTCCTTCCCTGGCTCCTAGGTCTTAGCTCTCTCCTTCCAGATTTCTCCTTCTATATATACTCTCTGCCTGCTAGCCCCGCCTTTCCTCTCTCCTGCCTTGCTATTGGCCAGTTCTTTATTAAGCCATCAGGCACAGTACACAACTCCACAAAGTTAAACAAATGCAATAAACAAAACTAACCCGCCTTAAAATAATATTCTACATTAGGACCTGGGTTATGCACACTGGAGGGTGAGTTTGCAGTTCATTTGTAACATGGAAGGCAGTGTATGTGTCTATTTGCACTAGTGCAGGCTGTATAGAGCTGTGAAAAGTGGTGGGCATGCTGCTTTCTCCCACTCCTAGCAATGAACTAACTTTGTGCAGTAAAATTTTCTGCATTGTTCTATCAGCTCCCCAGAAAACTGTTGTAGAAACCAGTGGAAGACAAAAATAAGGAAAAAAAAAAAACCTGAAAGTTTAACTGGTTAGAGCAATTGTTCAAAATTTGATCTAAAGACAGTGAGTTGCCAACAAGACACAAAGCTACACACAACAATTATTTATGTATTCAGAATGACAAATTTGAGAGGGGAAAGATTCATGAAGTTCAAGGGTAGCTTTGGGATAAAATGTAATCAACTGGTCCGCATGTTTTTCCTCAGTCCCTTAATGCAAATGTCCCATGTTTGGCACCACTGGAATCCTGGAAAACAAAGAGCCTGGAGCGTAGTGGATTTTCATAGTGATGAAAAACATGTTCCACTTCTGAATGAGATACTGGAGACACAGGATCAGAAACCTAGGGTGAGTTCTGTTTTTAGATGACCCACTACACTGGAATCAGATATTCTGAATGTGTTGCATATCTGTCTTCTTTTTCTGGCTTGTTTATTTGGTAAATGAGGAAGAATAAACGTTCTTAGCAGACCATTTCCTGGTGTCTATGTGAGTACTCGTTTGTACGTGTATACCTGTGTAAGTGGAGTATGTGCACATGTATGCATGCATGTGAAGATCAGAGGTCAATGTCAGGTATCTTCCCTAATCCATTTCCACCTTATTTATTTTAGGCAGAGTCTCTCTCTGAAGCTGGAGCTTACCCTTTAACTGTTTGGCCAGGAAGCCTCATAGTTCCTGTTATCTCCATCTCCTTAACACAGGTGCAGACCATAATACGCAGCTTTTTAATTGAGTGTTGGGATCTGAATTCAAATCCTTATGCTAGCAGAGCAAATACTTAACTACTTAAACCACCTCTCAAGGCCTCATCCTCCCCCTCCTTTTTTTAATCTTTCTGATTTGCTGCTGAACAGGAGTGTCCTGGTTACTAGATCAATCACTGGCCTGTATACTCCAGTCGCTGCCAAAGCAAAAACTGTCTCTCAAGCATTTCACCTTCTGCTGGGCTTTACCTTTCTGAATTCAGGAGACAATAATTGTAACTAGTATGTTTCCTTAGGAAATCTCATCAAGCAAACACAAGCAAGATCTATTTTGTTGTTGATAATCTTACTTGAGCTTGGTTTGGCTTCTCCCATTCCTCTGCTTGCTTTCTCCTCCTCTTTCTCCATTTCCCTCTTCTTCTCCTCCACCTCCCCCTCCCTCTCTCCTCCTCTTCCTCCTCCTTCTTCATCTTCTTCTTCTTCTTTTGATGGTCTCTGCTTCTGCAATCCTCTCTATAATATCTTCCCACCAATAAAACTAAGCCAAAGTGAGTAGATGCCAAGGGTGTGATGTTGATATTTCTTTAAATATGAAGTTGGGAGTTTAAAATAAATTCCTGCAGGAGCCATATGAGTGTCAGAAGGCAGCAATGTGGAAGGTAGTTTAAAATCTCATGTCATCACTTGACACCTCCACATATGTGTTGTGGTATATAGCCCCCCATCTACACAATAAGTACATATATACTAGTAAATTAAAAAACACATTGTGGACTTACAGTTTGATCAGGATATCTACAGGGCAAGAGTAAAGGAGAATATACCACACAGAAAGGCACTGGTGAATCTTGGTGTCCACAGAAACCATGTGAATGACACCCTTTCCTACTTCTTCTTGAATGGCAGACTTATTTCACATGATCAAGTCAGGCATGTGGCACAGATGATGCCAAGCCTGGCTTGCTGTATGGGTTCCAGTTGACCTGATGTCTGTGAAGCACTGCTGCTGTGTGGCTGTGGTGATGGATTCCTATTGCTGGATCTATTCTGAGTCCTGCCAAACCTGCCCCAGCCATAAAGATCTACCACAGGCTCAGGAGATTTGGCATGAGCTCTGTGTGGGAGCTTCCATAAATATTGTGGTTAGGAATGTGGTTTGATTAGGCCAATACCTTTGCCCATACGAATACCCTTCTCTTCAACCTGGGTCATCTGCTGATGTATTCACACTTGGCTAGGTTTAGATGACTTAAACACCACCTATTTAGGAAGTCACATCCAATCCTAAATTAATGCAAATTGGTAGAGGAATGAGAATCACACTCCTAATATATATGAAAGAAAACAACAGATATTAGGAGGGGGTAATTAAATTATTTACAGAAGGGCAGAGATACATACTACTTTGTTCAAGTTATAAGTAATAAGTAACAATTGCAAAACAGAATAGTTTGAAAATGATGATATGTACCCAGAAAAGCATTAGTCTAGTGAAATTGGAAAGCCTCTAGATCAACAGCTATTGGAGGCTGGAGAGTCGGCTCAGTAGTTAAGAGCACTGGCTGATCTTACAGAGAACATGGGTTCAGTTCCTAGTATTCACATGGCAGCTCACACCTCCAGTTCCAGAGCATTTGATGCCTCTTCTGGATGATGTGGGTATCATGCACTGGTATCGTGCTCAGACATTCATGTACACAAAACAATGATATACATTAATTTGCAATAAAAAGACAACTACTTTTTCAAAAAAAGTATGCATATGTTTCTCTTCCTCTTCCCCTTCCTCCCATTCTCTTTCCATCTCCCCTGTATGTATGAGTATGTATGTGTAAGCACACAAGAATGTAGGTGTCCCTAAAGGTGAAAAGAAAATGTCAGATCCCCTGACACCAGACTTACAGATGGTTGCAAGCCACCCAATATAGGTGATATGAACAGAACTTAGCACAAGCAATATGCTTAGCCTAGGCAATCGCCTCATCCCAACAACCTGAATCAGGTGGTCCTGATAGCAGGAGTTCGTTGTGTCTCCTCCATCCTAATATCTTTACAGAATATATTGAGATTCTCATGCTACCATTTATGAAAGTGGTGAGCAGAATGTTTACAAATCCTGAGCTAAACTTGTCTTTCAGCTTTTCAAAAGATACAATAATGAATAATTAAAAAATAAATTACAGAAAAAGAAAGCACCCATAATCTTCAAATACTGAATATTTATTATCTGGCCATTTCTAGCCAATATTGGCCAATACTCATGCTAATAAGTATGGTTATTTGTATAAGCATGGACTTCTGAAGGGTAAAACAATGCTCAAAGCTCCAGGGGTCTGTGAATCCTCCTTGGAAGGACCCTGACATTCAGTCAAACACTGAATTTAGGGAAGGCAGTGAGGGAAATGTGGGAAAACTCTGACAATCAGTCATTTAATATGAAGAAGTTTCAGGAGGATGACTGTGATAGTCCTCTTAAGGTTTTACAAGAAGAGTGGCAAGTGGAAAGTCAGTGAGGTAATGTGGACTGTCAATGAGGTAGTGGAGAAAATTTCGTTTGCCTAGGCAGAAGAGACTCCCATACAGCAACCATGGCACAGGATACATATCCAGACATTGCACTCCATCTGATCGTACCAGTGGGGCCTGACAATTAGTCTTGCTGTTTCGCAGATTTCAGAGTTCCATTTTTGTTGGGCCCCATAAGGCCTGGGTGTGAGGCCCAGTGTGAGTTTGGTGACCTGTCTTTGGACATGACTTCCACATATGCCTCTGCCTAGCAACTGCTGAGATGGCATCATCTCATCGGCCTGCTATCCTCACCCCATCTGCCCCACTTCACCCCAATCTATAAAAGTCCACTCCTGGTGCAATAAAGCGAGTTCCTGCTTTGATAAGACTCCCGGCTCAGTGTGCTTCTCTCTGGTGGACAGGGGAGGTCTGGGCCCTTGACACTCACCATCCCACTCAGTCCCAGGGAGAGACCGGCTGGACTGGTCCTGCCTCTGCCCTACCTGTCGATCAGACTGACACATCTTCTTGCATGAGATCCTGTGCCTCATCTTTGTCATCCACTCACCTTTACCCTTCAACACATTAGACTCCAGATGTGCTTGTTCGTTAAAGGTATTGTTGATGCTGCCTGGACATGGGGACCCTTATCTTCAAAGCAATGTAGTTTCAGAGACGTTTGCAGAGTTCTGCTTGATCCCGTCATGTTTATAAGCACAGAATTGGACATGGATACAAAATCTGGTATTTATTTTGGCCTTACAAAGCAGTACAGTTTTAGTGGGGCTGGAGAGGTCATTTGTGATCAGCAGGACCACACTCACTCTTTGAGACTGTCTGTCACAATATGTGTGCTCGGGTTTTTGTTGTGACAAGCTGCCGCTTTGTGCTGTGCCTTGCCGCTTCCGCTAGCTATCCTTGTTAAAATTCAAACATCTCAGTGCCATTTACAAATATAATGTGTATGACTGAGTAAGAATGATCCCGTTCGATTGCTTCCTCTCTTTATGGATGCAATGCGTGGCCTGAGAACTCTGTTTATTTGTAACTGAGGAAGGATGGCTCAAGTGAAAAGAGAGGACATAGATTCTGAAGAGAAGAGCAGACTTCAGTGCCCTCCTGATTCTAGAATGGTCCACATTTTTTTCTGTTGTTGTTCTTTTTCTCCTGCTTCCCTGAGGTTAAGCCTGACTAATTTCCTTCTCCTTTTAAGATATCATTCAGAAGACATCACACATGTGTTGAGTTTGAAAAGAGAAGAATGCTATTTGCTCTCAAAGGAGTGGTGGAAATTAGAGGTAGCAAAATGTAATTATCCACTTGGAGGTTTTCCAGGCCGGATCCACCTGATCAGAGACATTAGAGCCAATGCATTACACTTTTTAAAAGTCTCCTGCTGGGCTCGCTG
Source organism: Peromyscus maniculatus bairdii (assembly GCF_049852395.1). NCBI lineage: Eukaryota > Metazoa > Chordata > Mammalia > Rodentia > Cricetidae > Peromyscus > Peromyscus maniculatus. The sequence continues at coordinate 18,627,884 of NC_134870.1, read as the reverse complement.
AATGAGAGTAATATCATATCGCCTATGGTTCTGGTAAATAAAAGGCATCATTAACAACAACACAATGTGAAGAGCCTGCTGAAATGATGGACTGCATTTAGCCATGATGATGCATCAGAATCACCAGCCTGGCTTCAGTGATGGGCGGATGCACCAGAGAGACACACAGCAATGATTAAAAAATGAAGTCAGAATGCGCACAAAGCTCTCCAGGCTTCCTATTACAGACGTTTCTCTTTAGCAGCAATCATAATTGGGAACATCTCGCACTTCAGAACAGGAAAGACGGTCACGCTGAAATGTTACATTACAATCTCTGCGCCATTCTGCACAGGGTGAACACTAAGTCTGTGGCAGGGATGTTGTGAAAATCAGTTCTTGCCTTCGATCATGAGGACGTCAGAGCTTCCGCTCAGGTCATCAGGCTTGGCAGCAAGTGCCTTTACCCAGTGAGGTACAGCTCTTGCCCTCTCCCTAATTTACAAAGCTTAAGGGTGTAGCTATAAAAATTTACTGTGCTTGGAAGCACTGCACAGGCGCCAACAACTACCACAGGATTTTAGAATTCTTCCATTAAGAACAACTAACATATTAGAAATGTATTTAATATATAAAAGTCTGAATCCATCATAGAGTAGATGATGGATTGCTACCCCAGTATTGGGTGAAGGGGTGGAAAAGCAGGGAGGAAGCAGGTTCTGCACTGACTGGTCTGGAGTAGCAACTACAGCTGAGCATGGATGATTTAGCCCCTTCTTCTTTCTGGTATGTTTATTAAAAGACATTTCCTACATGGAAAAGGACGAAGTGCTAATAATAAGTCAATGTATGAGTTTTGTGAGTTAAAGGCAAATACTTCTCTATAGAATACATTTCCAAAGAACCAAAATCTGAAGTGATGCAGGTCAGCCAGGCTCCAGATCAGGTGAAGTTCTCATCAAGGGAAAAGACGATGGCTTCAAAGAATGAGCCCTGTGTACAGGTGAAAGTGAGTAGAGGAAGGTTGGTCACACAGAGTCCAGCTCAGGAGACAGAAATTCTGGCTATTAGAGGTAACTATTAAGCACTGTGAGAGCCTTAATTGTCTTCACACATAGGATCAATATGCCTGCTTTTTTTTAATTTGAGGCTTCCTATTGCTTTTGTTCATATATATCTCATCTAGTGTTATTTACCAGGCAGTGGGTTGAGTTTGAGATAAAATTCAAATATTTATTAATTCACTTAAAAATAAATAAGTATGACATATTTAAATAAATGATTATTATTTCTCTAAGTAATCAACTGCATTGAGAATTGCATTATTTACATTTTTGTAAATCTCTTTGATACCTGAATAAACAGAAGTCTGCTGAATCCTTTCATGAGCTTCTGTCCTCACTCTATTGAAATATTATAAATCATTCTGCCTTGAAGAATTGCAAATCACACTTGCAAAAAGATGAGAACAAAACAAAAGCATACGAGTTCCTTTTTAAATGAAAATAGTTTTGATATGACTGTGTACCTCACATGCTCTTGCAAACCCCGTGAACACCCAGGTCACAGTGGGAACTCCTTAGAATGAAGTGCTCAGGTTCTGGGAGGAATCACTATTTTCACAGTCCGTTTCTGTCCAAATGTAACTTGTGCTTATCAAAATTTCCCTTCAAGCAAAACCCAAGGCTATTGTACCTACAGGGAATACAAGGCTTAAAACAGGATTTACCCCAAGGCTGAAGAATAGAGAGTTGAAGCTAATTTACAGTGTCCCAGTGATGGGACAAACAAACAGATTTCCAGGTGAGGATCAACAAAAGAGTGTATCTGCATAGTAGAGCAAGCTGCAAACAATAAATGAGAGACTGGGGCTTGGGTCTGATAGGTGACTTGGAAATGTAGAATGACATCCCTGCTAATTGTCTGACAGGAGAAAGAAAGAAACCTCCAGAGCTGGTGACTCCCAGAGGCAGGCACTTTTGTAAACATTTGCTGCACAGATATGATTGACAAGAAAGGTATTTTAGCCAGTTGCATGCCACCAGTACGGATCCTTAATAAATTTAAAGAAGAAAAATAGCAATATCTCAAACACCATCACTAACCACAACCACTAAAAATAAAACCAACAACATCAGAACCCAAGAACAAAAAAGAACAAAGCATGGATGAACAAACTAATGTAAAAACAAAATATGCTTGCCACCTCACTGAGAAACACACTGAGAGATGAAATACCAGTGGCTTTTCACATGTCACGCATCATGCTGACAAATCTCTAATACTTGAAAAGGCACAAAAAACGAAAACTGAACATTTTAATGCAATGACAGCAGAGTTCCAGGTTTTGTGTTTAGGAAAACAGCACAGCTGAATTTTACCCATTGACTTCATTCTCTTCTACCAAAAGAAGTTCATCTAAAGGAGGTCTAAAACATATTGTTCAAAAAATAAAAACTGAGAAAATCCCTGCCCCTCCTTTTTGGGCAAGGAACTGATAAATAAATAAGTAAATATATACATGGGATGAAACAGAAAGATATTCCTTACAATGGAATGGTTTCTAACCTCCAAAGATCTAATTACAAAGGAGACAATGTTCACCCATGGACACAAAGATTCAAAAAAGCATGGTCAGGAAACTCAAGCTTGACACTGAATGGACTTTCTCTTCTTCAAAAGCTTTACACAAAGGGACGCCTGGTAACCTTAAACAACAGAAACAGGTGAAACTTGGTATGTGGTAACCAAATGGTCAAAATCATTGTCATCTGTATGGTGATCTACCATCACCCTAGAGAGATGAGCTGAACAAGCACAGGATAAGAGCTTCTGGAGCATCCTTGCCAAACATGAGAACGCTAAGTGTAACTGTGAGAAGTAAAAATGTTGCATGGCCGACTGAGCATTGCAAAGCTCAATGCTTCATAAAAGACAGAAAGTGAATGAGTAGGTTGAGTGAATATCTTTCAGGTTAAGTGAGTTGATGGGGGTGCCATGGCTGCAAAACCTAACACAGGTGCTGAACTGGATCCTGGGTGGGAGAGGAGTCTGGCATAAAGATCAGTATTGAGATACTGTTGACATGTGAATGCAGTCTGTAGATTACATCATATTATTTTATCTTCAACAATTATGGAGTGTGTTTACTCTTGTCAAGTCTTTTCTTCTGTATGTGTGAAAGCACTCTGAAGCACTAACACTTACAATGGGCAAATTTTTCTTTCAAATGCTGTTGAAAAAAGAGTGTGTATTCCTGTCTATGGAAAATGGGAAAAGGAGAAAAGCATTTAAAGGCAAGTCTAGACTAAATTTTGTGGACACACTAAAGCCCACAAAATTTTCCCCAAGTTCTTTCTGCTTCTGGCTTCCATATCTTTTGATATTAAATCTTTCCATTTTGATTGGTTCCTTCTTGGATCATTATTTTTTAATGGCATGGAATATATATATATATATATATATATATATATATATATATATATATATATGACAGTCATCTCTTAAAATTGTCCTTTTTAAAATTAAATGCTGTGGGATGGTCTTTCTGTATACTGTGAATATATGTTGTTATCATTGGTTAATAAAGAAGCTGCTCTGGCCTATGGCAAGGTAGATTATAGCCAGGCAGGAAATTTAAGAGAGAGACAGGAAGAAGAAAGAAGAGGTGGAGGAGACGCCAGCCCATCCAAGGAGCAACATGCCAGCAGATTGGTAACGCCACAGTCATGTGGCAAAACATAGATAAATAGAAATGGGTTAATTTAAGATGATAGAGATAGCTAGGAAGAAACTTAAGCCATTGTAAGTAATATAAACCTCCGTGTGTTTACTTAGTCTAAGTGGCTACAGGACCAGGCAGGACAAAGAGAAACTTCCGACCACAATTAATCACTTTCCCACATTCTTTATTTCCTTCTCGTTATCATCTCCTTCCCTTCTTTGCTTTTTTACGTTCATTTTAATGGTGATTTCTATTTTAATACACTGTGATCATTTGAATCATTTGTTGATATCCATGGATCATTAATTGAATTATTGATTGACATTTCATGATGGGCTGGGATGGAGTTTATTCATTTAAACCCTTCAATATAAGGCTAAGGATGTAGCTGAGTGAGAGACTTCCTGACTAATATGCATATGACTGAATTATAAACAAAGCCACAAAGGTATTGCATATGCATTTGAAACATGTAAAAATAATGTGTACAATAAAAGTCTGGCTAGAGTCCATAACCAAATTCCATATAAATCCACAGCCTGAAAAACCTTCTTTTGAAATCCAATCACCTACTACAGTAACCAATTATTTTTTGACTATTCCTGGAGAGAGAGAGCTCATCCTGTTCATCACCTGTCAGGGCACTGATGGGCAGCTCAAGTCTGTCATGGGGAACTAATCAATTCAGTGAAGCTGCTTGCAGGAGGAGGAGTCACTCAAGGTAGCTTTCTCACCAAAAACAATACCCAGTAGGTGATACCACAAGGATGCCACATTACCAGAACTCTTTGAGGACTTGTCCTCAGTGTCACTTAGGAGTATCTTCTCCTCCCTCAGCAATTGTTGTTGTTTAACCCCAAGAAGGGTTCTTGTGAATATCAAAAAACTCCCGAGCTTCCTGAAAAATTGGTAGTTCTCTGAGTCTGACAAGTCTCTTTTTAACTAACTTGAAATGGTCAAGATTCAATTAACCAAAGAAAACTTTGATACTTCTAAATCACCATTTTCAACAGAGAATGCCAAATGTAGACTTCCAAGCAACTAATTAAAGAGGGTGGCCACATCTGGGTTAGAAGCCTACAATCCACAGTGTGCGTTTGCCAAGAGCTTCAATCCAGGCCATTCATAAGAGTCCCATGTTCTCTACAGCAAACCTATCACAGCAAAAAGCAGAAAAAAAAACAAAACACATTTTCAGAAAAGGGGAAGATGGCTTCATAACTATAAAATATCTACAGAATGAATAGTCAAATACTTGCATTAGAATTGTGATCTAACACTGAGAAAAGGAAAAATGTCCAACTAAAATTAATGAGCAAAATATTTTTTTTATTTTTCTAAAGATATCTTTTATTATTTTTAAAAGTATGTGTATGTATGTGAGGGTCTATGTGAGTGTTTGTGCACTTGGGGGCATACACCCTCAGTGGCTAAAGGAAGGTATCAGTTACCTGAAGCTGGAGTCAGAGGTGGTTGTGAACCACTTGATGTGGGTACTGGGACCAAAACCCAGGTTGTCGGTCAGAGCAGCAAACACTTTAAACTGCTGAGATGTCTCTCTATCCCTATGTATTTTTAAAAGAGCATGTAGATATGAACTTAAGACATAGAACACCAAATTATATAGTATAAAACCATATTTTCCAAAAACAGAAACAATAAATTGTCTTATGAAATAAAAGACTAAAGAAATAAAAATATAATTAACATGGACCTTTTGGAAGTGATAAAACTATAGCTCTTATTTTCATGTGTTCAAACTACATTTTCCTATTTTTTTTCTATTAAGGTATGAAGTTTTTGCATTAAGAAAACACTTTTTTAATGTTCATTAGAAAATGTTTAATGAAATCTCAGTCATGTCTCCATGGAGATGAAGAGGATGAACAATAAGGCTGTATGTGAGGTAACAGCAGATTTACTTAATTGTGAACATTCATATCACCTGTTAAAGCATGGTAAATATTTTGATCTAATAGCTTAATACTCTAAATCCAAAGAAAACATGAGGCATTGTAAGTAATATGAAGCAGAAGGTGAAAGGTTGAATCCAGTTAGATGACACAAAGTGCCAGATATTACAAACATGTACTCTGGGTACTGAGCACCTCACTGTGGTGAATATGGTGGGCAAAGCAGGCTGCTGTAGAAAATGTCATTCAATGTGTGTGTGTGTGTGTGTGTGTGTGTGTGTGTGTGTGTGTGTGTGTGTGTGTGTATCTATGTATACATACGGATAGGTATATATTCCACATCTATTCTGTTAGCAAAACCAGCAATATGACTTTGAAAATCCCATTTGAATCCCCCACTATCTCAAAGCTCAAGGCTGAAGTTTCCTGTGGTGAATTCCTTGTCATTTGTTTACTGTGTTTTTAAATAACAATGCAAGCAATAATCCTCCCCTGGGATGCTCCTGCCTCCAGCCTCCACCAAGGACAAATCCTAGGATTATAATGGAGAACATTTAAACACTGTGGAGCACCAAAGAGGGAGATGCCAGCCTCAAAATCTGGAGGGCGCAATGCAAATGTTAACTCTCTCTGCTCTGAATGATGTTCAGACGTCCCCAGCTTTCTCTGGAACCCTCACTGCACCTCATCTTAGAGCAAATAACCCCAGCAGAAATAGTGAGCTTCCAAGGGCCCACTCCCTAAATGTTCAGCATCCTGTTCTCATATTAGACATGATATTCCCAAGACATTTTTGATATGCAACGTTACTATACTATACTCCTTTCTTACCAAAACATAGTCACTGAATGCTGTTGTTGATATGATACTGAAATGGATTTTGTTAGATTTTAAAATAATTCTTCCATTTTCTTTTTCTTTAATTATGGTAAAATCTATACTGCATGCGTTTCCCCTGTCGACCATTTTTAGTTGAGCACAGCTATAGCATACAGCCACACCCCGCTCGCCAAACAACTCCTCCATCCATCCCACCATATATCCTCAAACTACTATTCTGCTCTTGTAGGTATAATTTTGAATATTCCAAACAGTTCATAGCACTGACTCAAGAGCGATTAGTGACAGGCCTATTTCACTTTGCCCCATCCTCTCTGTGGGTGTCTAAGTTTAGGACATATCAAAATTTCCATCTATTTTCAAGGCTGGATAATGTGGCAGGGCATTTGCATTTATGTCAGCAGAGTCTTAAGTGCTAGTCTTCATAGTGCCAAGGTGCTATGGACACAAGCAGCAGACAGTAATCAGCAACCTTACACAGCCGTGAACTCCACAAGCTAAAGACAAGCCTGGCAAGATGTACACACGGGTGCAATAATGTTAAAAGTGTAGTGGAAGTACCACTTCCTGATTACATTCAAGGTCCATTCCAAAAAAAGTCATTGTAGTCAGTTCTCTTTAAAGGTGTGGGTGTGGGTGTGGGTAGGCGCACCGTTTGCTATTGGGTAGCCCCACACTCAAGTGAATAAGAGCAGCATGAATTGGACATAATGGGGAAGAAAAGACTATAGAGAGTTGGGTGACAGGGAAAGGAAGGGAATCTGGGAGGTAGGAGAGACAAGGTGTTGTTATGATGAATATAGTAGGAAATTCTCAAAGAATTAATAAAAATATTTTAAAGATATTGTAGTTAATACAGCTGTCAAGATTGGTAAACATCTCTTCAAGATTCCATTTTTTTTTCCTGAGGATATATCCAGAAAATTCACAAGATCATAAGCAATCCAATTTTAAGTTATTTGAGGGAAGGCATCCAATATTTTTCATATGCACCATTTCTTTATGCTGGAATGCCCTTTATGTATCTGCTAATCATAGTTGTTTTATTATGTTGCCTTGGTCTCTAATCCCCTACTCATTATTAAAGTGAAATGTTGCATTCGTCACTCTCTCTGTAGCACTATTGATCTCTCTAATTCCATCAGACTCTGGCACTATGTTTTTCAGTCTCTTACAGTGGAGTTTTACAATTGTACCTTCTTCAAACAGGGAATGGTTCATTAATGGAGAAACTTTCTGTCTCCTGGAAATATTTGACCTGCTCCCTGATAGTAGGCTAGCATGCGGCTTACTCTTTGCATATACTGTCTGTGTCCATCATTCCAGGTGCTCACTTTTTGGGTCTTTAGGTGTCAGTGAGTTCTGTTGTTGATGGCATATAATAGTATTATTTGTTCTTCATAAATATATTCTAGTAATTCTTCTGATTCGAAAACTTAATGCATTTACCAGAATAGAATCTCTTTGTTTTCTGTATGTCCTACAGCCTTTATTCTTCCTTTCCTGTGTTGTATTTGTTTCCTTCTCCATATAACCTTGGCTGGCCTGAAACTCATAGAGATCTTTTTGCCTTTGCCTCCCCCATTCTGGGATTACAGGTGTGTGCCACTACAACTATCTTTATTCCTTTTCTTCTTTTTTTCTATCTTTGTAGTGAAAGTTTACTATTCTTTCTGGTTCCCGTTCATGAAAATCTACATTTTGCTTTTGGTTGTCCAGGTGCCTCTTGGAACTAAAGAGCCATGGAGCAGGCATCAGGCCATGGTGAGTTGAGTATCTCATGTGGTAGCCCCTCACGTCACAGAGGGAGCCTCCAGTGGGGTTACATACAGCCTTAAAATAAGACTAGTTTTTGGAGCTGCTCATGTATTTGTAGTACTGAAATATTGGACACACCCTGCAGCAGCCATTTTTTCCCCTATTGCTTCTGAAATTCTCTTTGGCCTTGGTCTTACAAAACCTGACAGTAACAGATCCGTGTGGTTCTCTGAATCCACCTCATGTTCAGTTTGTTGATCTATTTATCATATGTATGAAAAAAATCATCCTTCATTCTTTTCCACATTCTGTCTGCATGATCTCTCTCTTCTGTTTGGTTCTATGATACTCATGCTGGTCTCCTTGATGGTGATATGTACTTTAGACAGCTCACTTCTCTTAAATCTATATTCTTTCTGTTTTCTGACTTGATAGAAATCAACTGACTGGTTGATTGCTTTTCATCTGCTCAAATCTGTGTCTGAACTCACACAGTGCATTTATTGTCTCCATTACAACATTCTGCAACTCCAAGACTCTTTTCCATTTTCCTCTCTTTGGTGCATTAAGTCTATTTTCATGTGATCTCTATTACGTTCTCTATATTCTTCACATTGTCCTTGACTTATGTGAGTACGCTTAAGTCCATAGTTTGAAAGACTTTGTCTAGTAGATCCATCATAGAGTGGGTTGCAATGATGGGAAGAGGTGCTTCCACATTGTCATCTGTATCCTTATGAATTTGTAATCACCATGGTGAGGTGATATTACAGAGCACAAGTCTCTAGTATTTCATATTGCTATAGATCCTGTGAGCTGCACTTGGAAAACAGGAGATGGATCTTTGCTGCTGTAGTGTCTTAGTTTGCTTTCTGCTATTGTGACAAACAATAATGCCACAAGCAACTTAAGAAGGGGTTTGTTTGTCTTACACTTTGATTTCACTATCAATCAGCAAGGGAAATCAGGACAAGAATTTGGGGCAGCAACTTGAATGTAAGAACTGAAGCAGAAATCATGAATGAACATGGCTTACTGGCCTTTTCCTCAATGGCTTGCTCAGACTCCCTTCTTACACCACCCTGCTCAGCGATGAGAACACCTACTGAGGCTATTTCACATCAATTACTAATCAAGAAAATGTCCCAACGAGAGGCCCACAGACCAGTCTGATGGAGGCAAAGCATCAGTTGAGATCCCTTCTTCTCTAAAGACTCCACTTGTGCCAAAGTGACAAAACCCAACCAACACCTGTACTAAGGTCTAAGATTGACAGAAAGTAATGGCTAATTATAGTGCAAGAATATTGGTGAAATTTCAAATCCTCCATCATTCCAGATATCACGGTAGCCACTACAGGTAGACAGGCAAAAGTGGTGTATTGGAGAAATTATTTTGGCCACTCCACGTAGTTAAAAGGATATTTATTAAATGGCGTAACTCACAAATTAAGTAATGGGTAGGTCGCAGGGTCTGGGGAAGGTGTATCTCAATCCAGCGGTGTTCTCCGGAGCTCTGCACAGTCAATCTGCACCGGTCAGCGTTCCGGCACCGAGAGAGCACCCAGAGCGAGCGCTGGCCCATCCAGCTCTCGGGTCCCCAGGCGCCTCCCCTCGCCCCGCCTCATAGGCGTGACAGTTGCCAGAGTCTCAATGGGGGTTGGAACTTCCAGATCCAAGCTGGAATGGCTACCCACTACAGTGGTGTATTAGTCAGGGCTTCTGAATGTCACAAAACTTAGAATGAATCTCTCTCTCTCTCTCTCTCTCTCTCTATATATATATATATATATATATATATATATATATATTGGAATGACTTACAGGCTGCAGTACAACAATGGCTAGTTGTGATAATGGCTAGTTGTGAATGGCAAATCCAAGAATCTGGTAGCTGCTCAGTCCCAGGAGGCTGTGTGTCTTGGCTGTAATAGATGTGCTGTCAAAAGGAGGGCAAGCAGGCTAAGAAGGAACACACCCTTCCTTCTTCCATTGTCCTTATATAGAGTTTCAGGAGAAGGTGTGGCCCAGATTAAAGGTGTGCCTTCCAGCCTCAAGGTCTGGATTAAAGGCATGTGTTCTCCAGCCTCAAGATCAAAGGCATATTGTCTTTTTGCATGAGGATCCAGATCAAAAGTATGCCCTCCATTTCTGGATTGTAATTCATTCCAGATATAGTCAAATTGACAACCAAGGATAGCCATCACAGGTAGTAACTGTATAAATGGGGGAAAACTTTCTCATGCTTCCCTTCCTGGGTAATATATGTTTTATATCATGAGTAGATTCACACAATACAGTAACATGGGAAAATAAAAAATGTGAATCCATTTATTTGTGTTATTTAAGGAGTTTCCCCCCATCAAAATGACATATTTATTACATGTAGAGAACATTAAAAGGTAAAACAGGAAATTCTACTATATACAGTTTCACCTTTATAGAAACACACACTGCTGGAAATTGGATATTTCCCCCTCATTTTCTGGATTTTATTTTTGTTTGTTTGGATTACATGGCATTGGATTTGAACCATGAAGTTTTCATTATGGAAAAGTTCTCTGCCTTTGAGCTACATCCTTGGCCATGAGACTAGAACACATATACCCCAAAATGTGGCTAGATATGTATAGGTATTTGAATGAATATAAACAAAAAGTCACAAGTATGTGAAATGCCCAGAACATAAGATTTCTGTTTCATTCTATAAAAAAAAAAAATGTTCACATTTCCATCTAAAACAATACTTCAATCCATTAGAGATGGGACCTAAGAACACAAGATTAAGACATGTAATAATTCCCAAAGATATGTCAACAAGATGTTTGGTAAAGAACACATTATGAATGAAAGGCAGAGGACAGTATTGAAAGAAGAGAACAGGATATATACAAAGGTTCATGTTTCTTTGGTGAAGTCTAGACTACATGCATTTATAACTCATGAGTCTGCAAGAACTCACAGATGCAAGGGAGCCTGGACTTCTGAGGGTCCAAGAAAGCAGAAATCCAGCTCAGCAGCCAGCCATTTCTCTCCTATAAGGACCATAAGAAATCAAGCTCTTGATGAAAGAACTTGAACACCATCAAAGCTGAGAATTATCATTATAACATCCTTATTTCAGCCCTAGTGTGTGTTATAAAATCTGTCACCTTTGAAATGAGACTGAATATATGTTAAAAATTAAAATAAATTGCAAATTTAATTGACCTGCCATTTAAAATGTCTGGAAAGGAAAAAATTGCTTCTTTTTAGAAAACAATATAGGCAAAGGCATCATCAAAATATGAACACTGAGTTTGTATTTTTGCTTGTACAAAGTGCAATAAAAAAGATAAAAAGTGGCTTGATTGAGATGCTAGGCTCACTCAATATTGAATTTGAGTGCTATGATGATAACACCCATAGATCAAGGCAGGAGGAATTGGAGAAACCATTCCTGCTTAATAACTGCTCATCTCTTGTGGTTATAGAATAGTAATTCAGAGGAAAGCATTCACCCAGAGTCACGTGCTCAGAGGAAAATGTCTCTATTCCACAGCCCCATCGATTTAGATGAGAAAACTAGAAGGAACCTTAGATATCACTTAGGCCAGCATCTTACCAAATGAAGAAGCTGTTTGTAAAATATTTCAGTCAGCTTACCTTCCAGGGTACACTTGGTCATTTTGAGTATCTGATATTTTAAATGCCAACACCTGAATTTTTGTGCTGTTGGATGTGTGTGTGTGTGTGTGTGTGTGTGTGTGTGTGTGAGAGAGAGAGAGAGAGAGAGAGAGAGAGAGGGAGAGAGAGAGAGAGAGAGAGAGAGAGAGAGAGAGAGGAAACAATCGAGGGAGAGATGCATATATTTACATGTATAAATAATGTATATCCTTATTAGCAACTACATTGTCATTTCCATTTAGTAATCTTGGTTCCATACTAAGAGCCTATTTAAAACAATTATATCAATGTTGTAGTTAAGACCTCATACTTTGTTCAAGTTTCAACTTAAATATTCAAATAATTTGATGAGTTCTCACATAACAGAACATCGAACCTTAGGTTTACTGCCACTATTCAACTGCCCTGATTTAATTCTTACCTGTTGTTTGTCTTCAAAAGTCTCAGATGCCTAAATAAAATAAAAGAAAAAAAAAACTGTCCAAATGATCAAACTAATGTTGTGAGCCCCTCCAACTTTTGGATACTAAACTCTGTCTTTATTTATATAATTAAAATTCAGATTAGCTATTTTGAAAGTCAAATCACATTACAGGCTCTTCTTATCTTAGGGTCATAGAAAATTTCAAATTTTCAAGAAATACTCCTTAACATAATGCCAATGTTTAAGGTTATATTTTTCCTCATTGACTAACCTTGTCAGTGTGGTGCATCATTCTAGCCTTTTGCTTTTCAGAAATCTCTCACATAGTGACCAAGCTTGTCATCTGACTGTAAAAACTCTAACGAATCAATAATAATTTATTTTCCACCCATTTTAATATTAACATCTGTGAAGCAGGAAGATTCTTTACTAATGCTGATTTGCTGTCAGCCTCTTTCCCCAACTAGGAAGGGTGCAGAAGGCATTTGATATCTTTGTAAAGATACAAGAGAGCCTTGAGCTCCCTTCAAGTTCTTATATTCATCCTTCAATAGCCTTGGTGTTATTCAATTGGCCAACATGTGTTTTTTCTTTACCTTCAAAGTATTTTATTGAAAAATCTTGGCTGCAATATAGTAATATTGTTACTAAAACTCACTGGAATTTTAGTCAGTTTTCAGAATCATTTCCTATATGAGTTTAGTATTAGCTTTCTCTTATGTACCACATTTTCTTTCTTTGACTATGTTCAAGGGGAATATTTAAGAGTTAGTTGACAATTGTAATGGTAATTTGGTTTAAACAGTGGACTCATAATTTTCAGCATCTACTATTCTCCCCTTCTGTGAAGGCTGCTGGTGCCATTAGTTTCAGTTGTCAACTGGAAACACTTGAAAGAAGTAATTTCAATAGGAATTGCCTCCGTCTGACTGGCCCGTGTCAACATCAATGGGACTTTTTTTAACATTTAAAAAATTTTTGAGATTATAGTATGATTATATCATTCCCCCTTTCCTTTTCTCCAAACCCTTCCATGACCCACCCCAACTTCCTTAAAATTCATGGTCTTTCCTTTCTTTAATTGTTTTTGAATACATATATCCCAATACCCACAGATAAGTGCAGTCCACACCCCTCATCAACGAAATTTCTCCTTGAACCATACAGAGAACATTACACAAAATCACAACCAATCAAAATGCAGAGTGTGCAGCCCAGTCCCAGTAAACAGCTACAATAGAACTTCTGCACCCAAGGCTCAGGGATCATTGTAGAGAGGAGGGGGAAAAAATGTAAGAGTCCATGGGGCATTGTATTATTTGCTAAATGAAGTAGGAGGGCTCAACCCACTGTGAGTGTTAAAACCCCTGAATAGAGGTCCTGGGTTGCACAAGGAAGGTAACTGAGAAAGCTAGAGGTCACCAAGCCAGTAAGCCCTTTGGCTGAGCATTATTCTCATTTAATTTTAATGATATGAGATAGGTAATAATTTTATAGATGTGGAAACTGTGGCTTAAATGGTCAAATGTTGTCTCCAAAGTCATACAGAAATCATTGGAACAGAGATAGGAATTCAGGTCTCTCCAACATATTTCCTGAGATTCCAGCCATATTCAACGAAATCCCCAAATAAACGTCAAAGAACTCTTTCCTTTTGGTTATCTATCATTGCTACCCTAAACTATAGCCAAATGGTCTTTCAGTATAGAAATATATTAGTTTTATCCAGCCCATGCAGAATGCAGGATAATATTATATTGTTGTACTTCTTTTTAGCTTTTTGTTTAATACAAAATGTATTATTTTCCTATGTTACTGTCTTAGTCAGGGTTTCTATTGCTGTGATAAATCACCATGACCAAAAGCAACTTGGGGAGGCAGTGGTATTTAAGCTCACAGCTTTCAAGTTACACTTCAGCACTAAGGGAATTCAGGGCAGGGAGCCTTAAGGCAGAAACCTAGAAGCAGGAACAGAAACAGGCCATGGAGAAATGCATTTACTAGCTTGCTCCCCATGGCTTGTTCAGCCTACTTTCTTATAACATCTAGGACCCCAACAGTGTCACTATCTTCAGTGAGCTGAACCTTCCTACATCATCATTAAACAAGAAAATGTCCCCAGAGACTTGCCTGTAAGCAATCTGATGGAGATATTTTCCTAATGGAGGTTCCCTCTCCTAGATAATGCTGGCTTGTGTCAAGCTCACCAAAAATCTAGCCAGAACAGTTACTAAAATTATGTTGAGTTGTGGACTGTCTGTACAGATCTCCTTTCCAATATCGTATGTCTCCCAAAAGACACATGTATCCCTGCAATGAGCAGAGATAGAGAAGACAAAGGAGTTCAAATCATATCTGATGACTAGACTTAATTCTAAAGCTTAGCCCAAGCCCATTTCCTCTAATAATACCTACCTATATCCTCTTTACACAAAATCCCAGATCACTCATTGCATCAAAGCAAAATAAAAAGACGTAAATGTGAGGAAACGTTTGTAGGAAAGAAGGGGACTATTGCCTCACATCCTCCTATACTTTTCTACCTTCTGTAATTCTATGAGGAAGGGCTGCTGAGAGATTGTCTTCGTGATCACACATCAGTCCTTTCTTCATGGTGCTTCATTTTCCATTGAGTATAGAGGGTGTTGACATTCTGGGTCCCAGACAGTTCTGGTAAGACAGTTGTTTTCCCATCATTCCTTTGTCTGAACCCTCTGGACATACTGTCAGGGTTTCTGGGTGCTGCTATGTTACCTGATGACCTGGAAGACTAGTATTTACATTCACAATATCCCTGTAGATATCACAGGCAGGGAAGTTTGATCTATCCCTAGCTTTGCAGTCATATTATGAGATGTCCCTGTAAGCTAATTACCTTGGTCAATAGGGTCCCTAGCAATTCTGCCAGGTATCCATAGAGGTACCTTAATAGTGTTTTAACCATGCGTACAGAAGGGGTTAAAAGCTGCACAGAGAGGAGCAGAGCCTGGGGGGAAAGACACTGCAGGTGTGTGGTTAACAAGGAGCTAATTGGAGAACTAGGCAGGAGGAGAGGAAGGCACAAAGCTGGTCAGCAGGCTTGTGTGGAATTCCAGCAGTTAGTTGGTGCCAGCCCTGGAGGAGCTGAAATAAAGACAAGTTGATCTGGAGTCTGTTTTTGCTGTGATCTTTGCTAGAAACTGCAAATTGGGACTTGACAGCTTTTCTCGCCGCCTGTTGCTTTATTTCAGGTGGTATTGTTTTGAAGGCACTCACAGCTGACATTCTGGATGCAGAGCTTTGGAGCCTCTCATCCAGACAGCAGCATGTGTCAACTTTTCAAGGCATGTTGCTTTCTTCTCCTACTAATGATCTACTGTGTCTGAGGTAGTAGAAGGTAAAATGAATGCTGGCCCACTCTTCTGGAGACTGAATTTTAATGCCAAATGTGTACCCCAAAACACGAGTGCTATGGAGCCATCTTAACAGCTGTGGCCACTGCTTTCCAATCCATCTATAAAATGTGGGAGTCTGCTTCTCTCCTAAATCGCATTAAGCCATAATGCTTCAGTTTTGTTTCATTTTGTTTTAATTAGGAAGAGTGCTTAGAGGTCTTATTGTACTGTAACTACCTATGTAGAAATAACATAGGTGATATGGAGAATATTCAGAAAGTAGAAAATGTTTAAATCTGCCATGATTTGAATGTAGGGACTGGTCCTTCTGGGATTCTTAATATGAGCCCAGAAAGCAGATGCCAGTCTCACGAGGATACTTTGTGATCAGAATCCTTATGTCCTCTTGTTGAGTGAGGGGCTTTTCTTGTAGAAATACAGCTACAAGGAAGACACATTTACACACCTGGGAAAGGGAGCCCATAACAGAACAGAGTAGCAATTTTATGCAAGTTTAACTTGGTTAACTACTGGAGTTACTAATGTGAATATAGATGAGGGGTTACTTACAGGAGCAGGGGTTTCTCAAAAGCAGCTACATCACTGAAAGTCCACCCTAGCATGGGTGACGGCTCAGGAAAGCCTCAAACCCAGTGCTCTTTTCACAACTTGCAGACAGCTGGACAGGCCTGAGAATATCTCTGCAATTCTTCTAATCAGTCTCCTCCCCACAAAGAGTAATTGTTGGAAGCTTCTACACAACACTGGGGAGGGATCTTCAAGATTGTTGCAAGTTTCGGCTTTCCCAAGCATGCTATCTTTGTTGGCTTCCTGAATCTTCGATCCTCCCTTTCCCTCCTATAGTGAATGTTTTGAATTGGAGGAAAGTACTGTGCAGCACCCCTCCAAGTTCCTCAGTCAACATTCTGTCCAGGTGATGGTCTCTGGGGAGATGGGTAGGTCTCAAATGGAACTCTCATGAGTAAATTAGCTTCCAGAGCGGTCTGGTGAGGTATCATCTATGGCCAGAAAGCAGACCCTTCCCAACTACTCAACCTGCCTTGCTATTTAGACTTCCTGGCTTTCAGAAGTGCCAAAGGTTGACTCCTACTCATCATTAGATATATAACTGAGGACCTGAGGGCATGTTATTGAATCAGCTTGAAGAGATTAAGGAAGGACAGTCTGTAAATGAGTAAGCATTCATAAGAAGTGGGCTGTGAAGCTTGGACAATCATCTGAGCTTATGGCTCAGAATTACTATGCTCCTGTTGATGAAGGAATGCATGCAAGAGTCTGGTTGAAATAAAGTGCTGATCAGAGAAAGGGAAATCGAATAGAATAGTAGTTTTACATTCAATCTCGTTTCTCACATTTCTCTCTGTTCCCATTTCTTTATTTTGCTTTGTAGTATATGGTGGCCTTGAACTTCTTATTCTCCTGTATCCAATTCCCAAGTGCTGGAATTGCAAGTGTGTGCCTCTGTGGCAGGCTTATGTAGTGCTAGAGACTGATCTTGAACCCTGAGCTTCATATGAGTTAAACAAGCACTGTACCAACTGAGCTAAATCCCTAAACAGAAACCTCCCTTAAAGCTTGTAGGTATCCTGGGAAAAAAGATGAGAAGTGTTATTGAACATGAAGTTTTTTTTTAAACAGTATTTTTCTAAATGTGCTTAACATATGCTATCATGGATTGTATGTAACCCCAAAGACTCATGTTTTAAATCTTGGCTCTCTCCAGGAAGAGCCCATCATTGGAGAGTGCTTTTCTCTGGAGCCTTGATCTGTCAGGGTCCTCCAGAAATCACACAAAAGAACACCACCTATGTACACAATCAACAAGAGTGTTTATTATTTTCGAAACTAAAGGTTCCAGCATGCTGGGGCTGCACTTTCAATACCAAGGCAAAATGGTAACCCTGAGGAAGGTTTGCAGGCTTCTTTTTATACACAGCTAAAGGAATTCTAAAGGCAGTGAGGTCATTCTATTTGGATTGGCTTATGTTAGTGGCAATCATATTAGTTACATTCCTGATTGGTTAGGGCTACCAGGGGTTGGCTAAGATTATAGTTTCGTTCTATTTGAAGGCAAGTTTGAACAAGTCCCAGGTTCTGTCCTTCTTTGGTTATTGCCTTGAGATGCTGTGGGGGCTGGCTCAGGCCTGGTATGTGCACTTCCTCTCATCCTTGCTAGTGGGGGCATTCATGACTGATTGCTCTTTGTTTGTGGCTTCCTCAGAAACTGTCTCTTCGGTTTCAAGAGGCAAGAGCTGAGGCCTAGTTTTTAACTGAGTTATTGGGATCCTGTCACGGTATTTGCCTGGCCTTCTCAGACCTAAGCACCAATCTAACATACTGAGAGATTTAAAATTTGCGTGGACTCCTGAGGAGCTGTGGTACTGCAAACAGTGGCACAGGAGAGAAAGCAGATCTCCAAAGACGGGACTTTGAAGAGTGTTTTCTCAGCCCTGCTTTTCCTGCACTCGCCTCTGCTGTCATGAGGGAAGCTCTGCTCCACTCTGCCCTTTCTGCCATGACACCTACCCTGCCCTCAGTCCCCAGGTGCTAGGACCAAGGCACCACAGGTCCAGTCCTCTGAAACTGTTGAAACTGTAAAGGAGATCCATCTTTCCTTTAATTTGCTCCTCTCAATTATTTGTCACAATGATGAAAAAACAGCCAAAAAAAAAAAAAAAAAAAGACTGCTGAATATTTGACCACTTTACCTGCAATAGTCTCTTGCTTTTAAATGATAATAAAGTACAAAATCAAAAGGGAAGAGAGCCTTGGGGGAAAACAAAACAAAACAAAACAGATTTCCACACAAAAGGGAAAAGCATGCACTCTGAGGTCCTTAGTTCTTACTTTAGTCTAGGGTACACACTGCATTTTCTCTGCACGAAAAGGAATTGGCTTTAAAGGAAAAACTGAATCAACAATTTGATGTTGGAGCAATGTGACTCCTCTTCCGGGCTGCTTTTCAACAGAAATGCCAAAGGATCCGTCCCACATTTGAGAATTGGCAAATTGTGGTACTCCTGGAGTTGGACACCCCTGAAGCAGACCACATGAAGCTTGATGACCATTCATTTGCAGATTTCATTTGTATTTGTTTTTGTTTTCAAATGGTCAACTCACAGATTTGAACAGATGATAACCATAGGCTGAGACAGTAGCAATGACTAATGCACACCCTACAGGAGGAGTTAGTGCTGTCTTTGTGGCCCCTGGTCCATTTCCAGAAGAGCAGAAGGCACTGCTGACATGTGATCAGGATCTGACAACCATGGAACCTCCTCGAACTGTACATTCATGTGTAGAAAGTAAGTGTCTGAAGAGCTGTAATTTTCCTTCCATTACTAGAGTTCTGCAGTGCTTAATAAGAAATAACGTTTTTCTAACGTGGTGATATGATATGACAGTTTGGAAAGAGGTGGGGGAAAGTAACTTTTAAAGCTGGATTAATGGAATGCAAATTGCAGCCATATGACTTTTATTTTAAAGACCTTGCCTCACTTGTACAGATTTTTCTGAAGAACCAAATCGCAATTCTTCAAGAATTGGCTAAATCAGAATCTTAATGCCTGGCGTGTCTTTCTCCACCTACCTCCATTCAAATTTTAACTCGGGAGGAAGAAAGGACATTTTAACGAAGCTTAAAATTAAACTCAAACATCAAGTTCTATAGTGTGAAGATGTATTACCCATTTTGACAACAGCTGTAGGAGTGCTTAAGTAATTCATTGAGATCGGTGACATCTTTAGATTAAGCTTTGAAAAGTTTAGCTTCTGAGAGAGCACTCACTGGGAATGACATGGTCTTTTCTTAAACCTCAAAGCTTGCCTCCAGTGACATACCTCCTCCAACAAAGCCACACCTCATTCAAAGAGGCCAGGCTTCCTAAATGTTCCCAAACATTTCCACCAAATAGGGATCAAGCATTCAAAAATTGGGACATTTTTTGTTCAGATAACCACAAATACATATATACACACAGGAGAGAGAGAGAGAGAGAGAGAGAGAGAGAGAGAGAGAGAGAGAGAGAGAGAGAGAGAGAGAGAGAGATTATGAATCTACCTGTGACAGAATGATAGCTTTTATTCAAATGAAATTTATAAAAACTTGCATTTGATTAACTAAGTCAGTCATTGAATTCTGAAAACAATGAGCAGCAGATATTTGCACTGGAAGAAAGGGAAGAGAAAAGAAATAGGAAAGGTCAGTCAGCACTTCAGGATTCTGAATAGGCAGTCACTCCAGCATGCCCTGATCATGTGCAAAATCAGAAGGCTGGAGCTACAGGCAGCTGTCTGCAGACCCGGGACTTTATTCTTACTGTTCTCCATTCCTGACTATTCCTTCAGCCTGCTCTCTCTCTCTCTCTCTCTCTCTCTCTCTCTCTCTCTCTCTCTCTCTCTCTCTCTCCTCCCTCCCTCAACCCCCTCTCTTTCTCTGTTCTTTGTGACTTGTTTTGTTCGCATGTAAGCTCTCAGCTACTGATCCAGTGCCAGGCCTGTCTGCCTGCTGACATGCTACCTGCCATGATAGTTATGGACTTATCCTCTGAAACTATAAGCTTGCATACTTTTTTGTTTGTTTGTTTGTTTTTCAAGACAGGGTTTCTCTGTGTAGTTTTGGTGCCTGTCCTGGATCTCACTCTGTAGACCAGGCTGGCATTGAACTCACAGAGATCTGCCTGGCTCTGCTTCCTGAGTGCTGGAATTAAAGGCGTGTGCCACCACTGCCCAGCTAAATACTTTCTTTTACAAGTTCCTTGGTCATAATAAAAATTACACAGCAATAAAAAGTAACTAAGACAGTAAATAGAGTATATATGGGAATAGGACCTTCTAAGGTAGAGCAGGTTTTAGGCATGAATATAAGTTGTGAGCTATTGGTGGTGATACATTAGTGACATTTCATGATTTAACAGTTTCTCATTTCAGCCTATGTGCCTACTTCTCAGACTCACTTTTGTATCTGAGTAGAAAAGAAATCTAAAAAGCAGAAGTCCCAAGGACAGCGAGAAGACCACAGGAGCTCAAGAAGGATGATTCTATTACTTTGCACTGAAAAAATATAAGGATGTGGGTGTTGGAGTGCATTAGAACAATGCACTGCTGGCTGATCTGGCAGGAGGAGGAGAGGGAGGCCAGTGCAGGCTGAGGTAAGAAGGCTGATATTCCCAGAGAATCAAGGCTTTTACACACAGTTCACTTCCAATCAATCCCTGCTGCACTTCTTCAAATAAAGAGAGCACTAAAACAGCCCTTGATGTAATTTATTTCAGACCCTGGAGTGGAGTTTTCTAAACCTTTAAGCTGTATGTGAATGACTTGCCTTCCTTCCTTCTTTTCTTTTCTTTTCTTTTATTCCTTTCTTTCTTTCTCTTTCTTTCCCTCCCTTCCTTCCTTCCTTCCTTCCTTCCTTTCTCTCTTTCCTTTCCTTTCCTTCTTTCCTTCCTTCCCTCCCTCCCTCCCTTCTTTCTTTCTCTCTTCCTTTCTCTTTCTCTCCTCCTCATCTTCGTCCTCCTCATTGTCATCATCATTGTTCTCCTCCTCCCCCCCTCCTCCTCCTCTTCTTCTGTAGGCCATACATCCCACTCACTTAACACATGCTTTCTATTTCCAAATTTCTTTTTCTAATGAAGCCTTGCCACCATGAAGAGAACATCCTTTCTATGAGATGAGACTGCATAATTTCTGATAATTCCATTTTCCTTTCTTATAGAGTGGTCTGGATCTCCCTCTCTCTGTTTCACTCCCTTTCTCTGCTTCTGGGTGTTAGGTCTTCCATCTCCAAATATTTCAGAAGACTTTGTTGTAATTTTCTAATTGTTCATAATGTTAGGTATGGAGAAGGATACTGGACATTCTTTGTTCTGTGGTGTACTTTGACTAAGGGTAATACAGAGAAGAGAAATGTAGAGTCTAAATATCATTTTTAACATTTTCAACTTACATTGGCATATGTACCTTTTTCCCAGTGTGTACACTCTTTAAATTTCCCTTTTCACTCGGTAGAATGTTTGGGAACTTAACTCCAACTAGTTTCCCCGACATTCATGCTGGCTGAAAGAACTCACCGTCAAGCCTCCATCCAGAGTCCACCGCCGACAGGCTTTGGATGGTATTTCAAAACATCCTTGCTGAACTTTTGTTGTTCCGGAAATCACAGAACCTGTCAGAGGGAAGAACGGGGTAAGAATATTCTGATATTAGCCAGTCAAACCTCAGTTAAATCTCAGATCTTTCCCAACACAGGCACATAGTATAAGGTCAAATTTCTCTATAAAACCCCAGTTCCTCGAAGTAAGTGGAGATCAAACAAGATTCTGCTCACACATTGTTTTCAAGGTCACCTCACTATTTAAAAATGGTTTATTACTTGAGATTATGATATAATACACGGTTTCTTCCTTTCTTTTCCTCCCTCCAAACCACATCCTGCTCTCGTTCAAATTCATGGCTTCTTTTTCATGAATTGTTAATGTGTGTGTGTGTGTGTGTGTGTGTGTGTGTGTGTGTGTGTGTGTATGTGTAAATGATCAGCCCTAAAGACAAGGTCCATTGTGGAAAACTATTTTAAGATGTGTTACATTCATTTATGCTGTGGAACATTTGTTTGATGATGCAAAGATGTGTTGCATTTGTTTAACTCTGTAAAACTGCGTTACCTTGCCTGTCTAAAATACCTGATTGGTTTAATAAAGAGCTTAGTGGCCAATAGCTAGGCAGGAGAGGTATAGGCAAGGCTGCTAGGCAGAGATAGGGAGTGGAAAGAGAAAGAGAGAGAAGGAAGACCAAGAAAAATGAGAAGAGGAGGACATGAGGGACCAGCTACACAGCAACACAGCTAGCCATGGAGTAAAAAGGAAAGAAAGAGACATAGAACAGAGAGAGGTACAAGCCCAGAGGCAAAAGGTAGATGGGATAATTAGTTAAGAAAAGCTGGCTAGAAACAAGCCAAGCTCAGGCTAGGCATTCATAAGTAAGAATAAGTCTCTGTGTACTTATTCAGGAGCTTGGTGGTGGGCTCCCAAAGAGATAATAATAATAATAATAATAATAATAATAATAATAATAACGATAATAATAATAATAAGCAGCAAAAACAACACAAAGGTCACTTGACTTTTAACCAGTTTAAGCTGTGTTCCATTGAAACCATGCATTTGAATTGTTATAATGAAAGTTTCATTGAGTAGGCATCATAAACAAGAAACATTCTCACAGGTTTAGAGGCTGAATTGTCTAACACTGTGGTAGCTCCCTGCCTGGTGAGAGTCTTCTTTCTGGGTCATACATCTGTCTTCTTTGTGCTGCAGAAACAGTTCACTGGTGAAGAGTGTATACTCCCCTTGTTGAGGACCCACGTTCAGTTCCCAGACCTGTCATTCAGTTCATAGCCAGCTGTAACTCTGGCCCAGGGGATCAGATGCTCTCTTCTGAATTCTGGAGGCTTCTGGACTAGTGGACATATAGCACCGCCCTCCTGTATGTACATATACACATGAGTAAAATACAAAAAAATCTTTCAAAAAATGTCAGTCTTCTCATTGTGTCCACACAACAAAAGAGACAATAGCATTCTTTTGGGTCTCTGGTACAGGGGCACTTTATTCCATCTAGAAGCACAGGACTTAATCATCTTACAAAGCTCCCATCTCCTAATGTAATCCTATTGAGGGTTATGATCTCAATGAATAATATAAAGAGAATAGTCACGTTCAGTGTGTCACATAAACAGTTACCACCTTCAATTTTCCATGAAGACAGCAACCACACAAGTCAGATGCTTCTTCTGTTCTGTCTTTAATTTGCAAAATTACCTCTTGCTAAGACAACCAAAACAAACCTGAAACTAGAACTAATTTGCTCCAGCCAGAACTGAGATCTTCCGGTCAGATAATCATTGACATTTACTTGAGTATCACGTGCAAGGAGCAAAACTTACAGACTTATAGCCTATATCCAAAGTGTCTGATTTGTTCACATCTCTAACCTATCGCTTACAAGTATGTAGCTCGCAGGAAGCTCTGGGAACTTACAGGACATATTCACAGAACAAGTGTCAAGTCACAACACCAAGAGGCTAGTGAAAGGTAGCAAGTGAGACCACTCATCAAACTCAAGATTTAAGGAAGGATGTGGGAGGATTGAAGACAGCTTAGGAAAAAAGGTTTGAATATCTGATTAATCACCGACATTCTGGGAGGAAGCTCAGGGAGGAAGAAGAGAAGAGTGTCAGAAAATAACAGCAAGGAAACCTTTACATGATTGTGTTTGGAGCTATGTTCTCCTTGCCTTTAAATGTATTTGTGTTCATATTTGGAAAATGATGCACACACTGAGTAGGTTTATACAGTAATTCTGCCAAAACATAAAATAGAAACTCTGGAAAATTAAAACAGTAAGCATCCATTTGTGTGTGTGTGTGTGTGTGTGTGTGTGTGTGTGTGTGTGTGTGTGTGTGTGTTTGTGTTTACATGTGTTTGGCATAGCTCCACTTTCTATCTGCCAACTCTATGTTACAATTTTTAACATAAAATAGAGTTTTGTGTCTTTTGCTCATCAAATTGAGTACTGTTCATCTTTTTTTATTGACATGTTACATATAAAAATTAAGGCTGTTGAATTTTAATCACTCAAACTCCATTTTTTAACTTTATATTTTTTAGAAGTGCTTTCCCCCCTGTTTTCTTAAACTAAACACAGTTGATTGATGATACCTCCTTGAAAGACATTGGGAGAAAGCTTCTAAAATTAATAGTGTAAGCCAAGTTTATAAACTGTCAAGCTTTGAAGTAGAAATTAGTGTGTCATTCTTTCTAGAGAGAGCAGACACACATTTGACTGCCATATTATGAGAATCTCTCAAGGCAAAATACACTTTTGATGTGTAATGGCAAAAGGAAACAAACATTGTCTTCTCATTTCCCAAGTTCAAACAAATATCTACTCATACTCATCCACACAGAACTGGAAGAATGTTTTATCAACAAATAACGTAATATTTTTCAGAAATCAATGGCCATGGAGATTACAGTAGGGTAAAACCTTAAATTCTACTTGGAAGAAACAGTGAACAGTTAACCCTAAGCACACAGGAAGCAGAGGATCTATGATCCTTCTTGGTTGTAAAAGTCACCAGTTGCTCAAATCTCCATGAAAAACGATAATGGAGTATTTGCATATGACCCACCCTATATAGATGAAGTCAGCTTTAGAGAATCTGTAATCTCTAATAAATGCTAAAGCTGGTGATATATGAATGCTAGTTATATTCTATTTTTAGTGTATGACAGTACAAGAAAAGGGCTGTCCTAGTCAGTAGATATCTAAAGTGCTTTTCTTTCATTATTTTCTTCTCATTGTTGGTCGTGCCTTCAGATGGGAAATCCCAAGATAAAAAGGTTAATTGTTGACCTGTACAATCAATGACAGCCAGGGAGAAGAGACCTGAAGACATCCTGTTTACTTCATGAAATTAAAAACCAATAATGCATCTAAGAATATGATAAAGAGCTTTGAGAAGGGCCTTCAGAAAAATTTAGCCAAGATTTGTAAAGCTAGTCAAGTATTGGTTTTGTTTGCTGGTAAAAAAATTAATATCTCTAAGAACTTTAGCACTGAGGACTGGAAAACAGTCAGTGGTTAAGAGCACTTCCTATTCTTTTGTGTTGTGGTGTTTTTTGTTTTTTTGTTTTTTTATTTTGTTTTTGATTTTTTAAGACAGGGTTTCTCTGTGTAGTGTTGGTGCCTGTCCTGGATCTCGCTCTGTAGACCAGGCTGGCCTCGAACTCACAGAGAACTGCCTGGCTCTGCCTCCTGAGTGCTGGGATTAAAGGTATGCGCCAGAGCACTTACTATTCTTACAGAAGACCCAAGTTCAGTGCTGAGTGGCCATGTTAGGTAGCTCACGATCACTTGCGACTCTAGCCCTGGGGTATTTGACACCTCTTCTGATATCTGCGATCAGCTGCACTCAAATGCACATATGCACAAAAATACAGACACATGCACATACTTTTTTACTTTGCTAAAGAAATTTAAAAGGAAATATATGAACTCTATGAGCTTTGAATTTTACAGTGGTAGAACTGTCGACTGCTCCAAACTGTTTAGAGTACTAAAGAACTCTAAACACTTGGCATAGGGATTTGATGGCCTTAGTTTCAATCCAGGCTTGCCTTCTCAGCAACTGAACCCTTGCAGTCTTAGTTTTCATAATAACATGCTAAGAAAAATCTAAGTGACAGATCCTTTGGGAGTACAGCAGATATGGAGAATGTGGCACTTGACTAGACTTGTATAAAAGGATAAAAGGAAACATGCACTTAAAATGTTCCTTGTACACACACACACACACACACACACACACCACACATATATTTTTCAGGGTTTACCATTTGTCACTGGAGAACGAATTGGTATGGTCTTCCCTATATATCTTTCTACCAATGTATGTACCTATGTTATCTATTGTTATCATTTATATTATATGTTAGCATACCACCATTAATAAAGTTCAGAAATGTTGTGAAGTTGAAGAATTAAAGACAACTTTCACACATACTTTAAAAAGAAAGTTAATTTTTTTCCACACAAAAAAATTGACCAATCTCTTGGATATCAATGCTTTTGTTCCTACCCATGAAAGTACCACACTTCTCATCAGGTTAGGAGTCACTTAAACCTCTTTAAATAGATAACAAGAGAACTTACTGGTCTGATAGCAATGATAATGAGGTACCTCCATGCATCCATAACTAACATAACTAACCCTTCTGTGTCGTGAAGAGGCATACAATGAGATTTTGTATTTTATAGGTAATATTACTTAATGAAAGACTTCAGGTGGTCCTACATTTCCTCTTCCCCAAGAAACAGTCTCATGTAGCTCAGACTGGACCTGGTCTTGCTATGTAGCCAAAAATTACCATGAACTTCCATCTTGGTAACTCCATATCCTGAATACTGAGACTACAGAAGACTACAACCTCCAGAATGTGGTGCTGGCCACTGAACCTAGAGCCTTGTAGTTTGCAATCAAGCATTTTGCCATCTGAGTCACATTCCCAGCCTTAGTCTTATAATTTTGAACCATTATTTTTGACAGTTATAGTAATAGTTGCACTGGGGAGACTTTAATTTATATGTAATAATCTTTATTAATTCTTTGAAAAATTCATACACCCACAGTGGGTTTTTGTTGTGGGAATTCATTCAGTTCAGCCAGTGGTTTTGGGGTACCCGCCAATAGCTTTGGGGTGCAAATGTGACTTAGTCTGCATTTGTGACCCCTTAAGTGCTGAGAGAGAGAAGTTGGCCGCTCTCTTGGGTGGCCAGGACCCGATCAATCCACGTGGAGCAGCTTGCAGTTGGTTCCCATGACCCTGAGGAAGAAGGAAAGGACAGCGGCCGCCGTACCAGCAAGATCAGCAGCAGTATCTTCCTTGTTTGGTATAGTGAGTCGGTATCCCCATTGCACCCCCTGATAAAGTCATAATAGACCTTGGTGGATTATCACATTAGGTTTTGATGATATTCCTCCTTCTAAACCCTTCCAAATCTCCCAGTCCTCTCAACTCCTCCTCCAGAGTCAGACCAAGGAGACATTTTTAGTATTTTGTTTCAAAGTAAGGGCAATCAGTGTTAAGTTTCACTTCACACAATGTTTTTGCAGAGAAACATGAGCACCTAATCAACAAGTCATAAGCATACACTAAAAGATAAAATTCCATGGCAATGTAGAATGTTAACAAAAGTTAGTGGAAACTAAGAAAATATAAAAAATAAATTATTAAGGAAGTCCATGTCATCTTTTCCAGTAACAGAGGCAGTTTTCAAATCAAAGCATTTAAATGTACTTGATGTACTTAACACAGTGAGTCAAAATTTTATTTAAATATCAACATTTATAATGCATTGACTTTGTATCTTTGTACCATTAGTATAAATTCATGACAGAAACTTTTAGATGTCAACTTAAAAGTATGTCAGAGTAACAGCTTTTCAAAAGCCTTTTGGTGTAATTGGGGAAAAATGATTACAGACACAAGCCAAAAGTTGTTTCTTGGGATTCTGAAAAAGAAGACAGTTCTCAGTCATCTTCCCCACTCTTTTCTGTAGGACAAAACATGGTTTCTGCATCTATTTAAACACCATCAACTCATGAATTCACAGTTTAAAAATACTAGTTGCTGCATTTTCTATGCATGATGAAAACTAGATGATTTGAACTCTTTGGAACTTTAACCTGGGAAATGAACAACCTCATGTTCGGATCTGTCTCTGTTTCCTTTAGAGCTGCCCTGGGTAGGAACTTGTGCTGAGCACTGATATAAAAGGAGAAGACTTAATGTTATATCAAACACAACTCAAGCATTAAGACTTTGGAAAAAGAAAGTTCAAGACTGGTATCTTCTCCTTTGAGGAAGTGCAAGCTCAGGGCATGCTGGGAATGGCAGCTCTTAGATTTTCCAGGGTTCTGGGAAATCTCTGTGTCCAGTGTTGTTTCAGGCTTGTTCTTCACAAACACACTGCCACTGAAGGTGCTATTAGCTGGCCAGTCTGCAATCTCTGAAAAATTCTGGTATGGGGCATGTACCTCCTCTATTCCATGCTTCCAAATAGGACAATTTCCCCTTTTATATTTACTTTTTATGCAGCCTACAATTCTGTAATTTTTCTCAAGACTACAACTGTTCACATTTGTACCTTTATCCCATTCTTTGGAAATCTACTATACTAAGTCATAATATATTTTTACAAAGGATCATACCTGAGCCTCTGTCTAAGGAAAGGACTACAGAAGGAAGAGCCTATAACAAGTACACTCCTCCACATGCTTTTGTTCATAATCTTGATGATATTAGACATTTCCTAAATCCTAATGCAGGACTGATCTCAGGGCTCCTCACTAGCATCCTTCTAGGTAATTATATCCACTTATTCTCAAAATACCCCATAAAATGAAGCATTTCAAAATTAAACAATTTTCAATAATAATTTATGTCTACCATCCATTGGAGGTCTGTTTTACAGAAAGGCACTTAGTAATGTATAGAGAGTTGCTTCAAATTAAAAGTGACATTGTGCAAAATGAATTGAAGACCTTGTTTTATGAGCAAGTGGGAGGCTCTTCCCAAGGTCATATAGCAAGTTGATTGGGTGAGATTCAGGAATTCTGATTTTGTGAAGGAATGTTTGCATATATAGGAATATCTGATGCAGGAGTGGCTTTCTTTTTTGTTAGGATGCTGTGAGATGTTCACCTTTGTTATAGCTTATCCCTTGCTCACTATAGCTTATTTTTGGGTGGTAGGAAAGAGATAATGGGTTGAAGGTTAAAAATACCAGTATATTGCATTTGTTAATAAATAATACACATCCAGAGCATCTATGTGCTTCTGTCCCTCAGGGAAAATCCTAGTGGATTCATTTGTCTTTTAATAAGCACAAATTGATACAATATTCTTATGTCCTAACAGATAGAGTCATCTTTCTTATAGAAATCTCAGTATTTTAGACACATGATATCATCTAAGCAACATGGACAATAAGATGTTTTTAGTGATTATGACAACAGAATTGTTCAATAATTATAGGAGTCTATTTTATTCTTCATGGAAATATTCTGAATGAGAGGAAAATATGAATGACAATATTCAACGTAGGACAATGTAGAGCAGTCACAGCAGGACAAGATGTGAAGAGTATCTGCAGACAAACAGTAACATGTTAGTGGAGAGAGTATGGGACAAGGGTTTGACTCAACCCAAAGCAATCCTGCTGCATGCTATATTCTAAGGTTGGCCTTCCTTCCTTCCTTCCTTCCTTCCTTCCTTCCTTCCTTCCTTCCTTCCTTCCTTCCTTCCTTTCTTTTTTTTTTCTTTTTTCTTTTTCTTTAAGGTTTTTGCACTCTGGAGTCCAACCTGGCTTTCGATTTATCAGTCCTCCTGCTTTGGTCTTCCAGATGTTGGTCTTGAATCTAGGGGCAGCATTCATGACTTGCTGAAAACTATGCTGTGCTTTCTTTTCATATGCACATTCCCACAAGCCTCAGATAAACTCTGGGTGGGGAACAGCAGTTCTCATGTGGATGTTGGTCTGAACATAGGAGGAAATGACAGGCACAGAAGCCACCTCTGGGTATATTCTGAAAATGTATGCCTTCTTCTTCCTAAAATACAAGAGTGCTATGTTGGCATAATATTTGTTTGTATATGGGACTTCTAAGCAGAATAAAAGAATGATCAAGACATCCACAGTAGAAAGGTAAATAGAAAACAGTACCTTCTTCTCCCTCTTGCCCCTGTCAAATGACAACACAGGCCCTGTGCCTGCATTTTTCCTTTTCTGCTGTGCTTTGAAAATATTGGAACCCAACCATCTAACTGTGCTGGCTGAGAAGTAAGCCAGAGCAGCTCCCCAGTCAGCCAGCCCAGCTCGGTGTTGTATGTGTCCATGTTATCCTCTTCGGGGATACCTGGCATTCCCCAGAGAAGGAGAAAAGGCAGTTTTCTTAGGCGTTTACCAGTTCCGCTAGAGCAAGTGAATGGAAAGTAAAGGAAGAAACAGAGACAGAAAAGGTTACTTTGTGGTATTGTATTCCCCCAAATATTGTGCATGCTAATAAACTTATCTGGGGTCAGAGACAGAGCAGCCACAATATTAAACAGCAAGGATAGGCAGTGGTAGCACACGCCTTTAATCCTAGCATTCCAGAGGCAGAAATCCACATGTTCAAGGATTTGCCAGGCATGGTGACTCATCACGCCTTTAATCCCAGAAAGCAAGCCTTTAATCCCAGGGAGTGGTGGTAGAAAACAGAAAGGTATATTAGATGTGAGGACCAGAAACTAAAAGCATTTGGCTGGTTAAGCTTTCAGGCTTTTGAGCAGCAATTCAGCTGAGAGCCATTGGAATGAGGACTCAGAGGCCTCCAGTCTGAGGAAACAAGACCAGCTGAGGATCTGGCCATGTGAGGTTAGCTGTGGCTTGTTCTGTCTCTCTGACCATCCATCATTTCACCCCAATAACTGGCCCTGGGTTTGATTTTATTAATAAGAACTTTTAAGATTCATGCTACATTACTCAATCTCAAATCTGAGCAAATAAGCAAAAAGAATAGCTTTAATTTAATAGGGAGAAGAATCTTTTTCATGCATGCTACCGACACCATGGTTTAATGTCAGAGAAAGAGATATGTACTTTGGTGGCATCTCTTAAAGGTAACTTGTCACATGTTTTACTTTTCACTTCTTCAGAGGGTCTCTCTTCAGCATCATCTTTAGCATCAACAGTTCTGATGTTTAAAATAGAGATCAGGGAATGAATTGATTTCTTTGAAAACATACATGAATTATTTTAAGAACTTGGAATTTATACAGAGTAGGGTTAAAAAAAAGCTAAACCTAGGTGTAGAGGCAAAGATTTACAAAGAAAATGAACATTTTGTACACAGGGAACTAATTTAATAAACAGCCTTTCCCTGTTAGCTTGTGATTAAACCAAATTGCCAGCCTAAACTTTTCTGTACAGAATTTCAAATGTCAACACATTATATTGTGATTCCTCTTAATTTCTCACAAAGAAAATGCAAAATGAATTCATTATGCTGGAGTAAGTGGAAAAAATGATGAGTTTCTCCAGAGAGTATGCAACAGGGAGAGATTGGACACGATGATTATATTGAGATATTTGAATAGCTGGCCATTAGCGAGAGCTTCTCCATTACTCTGCTGATAATTATGTCTCTTCCGCTATGACTTCCCAGTGGACTAATAGAATGTTCCCAGTGCAGGAGATAATGAAAAATACCATTCAGGTGGTATGTTCATGCCAGCAGTAGAATGCAGGATTTCTTTCCTTCCTGGCTTTTGCTTTGCCTTAGCCCCATCAACTCAGACTACCTGTGCTTTGTCACTGAGAGCACCCACAGCTCCCCAGTACATGTTCAGCTCCTGTTGTCTGTTCTGTACTGTGTACAGCAAGAATAAATGCATCTTGAAAATGGAGATTCTTCCAATGTAATTATCTTCTGTGTTTAGAAAGCCCAGTGTTTCACCAACTACGTTTTTGTTAGCTATTATGGAAATGACTTTCAAACCTCCGCTTAGTTCACCGTGAAGGCAGTGAATGGAATCTTATAGGAATAAAAATCTTTTTTCTTTCATTGTAAAAAGAAAAAAATTCTAATCCTTCACTTTACAGATACATTTCATAGTAGAAATTAAGTGAAATTAAGCAAACAATAAGGCACAGAAAGAGGGTCCCATTTATCCTAATGTATCTCTCTCCACTTCCCATCATTTTTTTTTTTCTCATTTGGACCTTTCATAAAATCTCTCCTATGCTACTGCCACTTCATCATACTGTGGCATTTTTACTGCTGTTTTATCTTGTTTGGGGCAATCTTGCCAAGTTCTCTGTCTCTTTGAAAACGTATTAATTTTAGAGAAAACTAAGTTTAAACCCCCACCCATTACTGTATCAAGGTGTTTTAAGTTCTTTATCATTTCTGAGGTGCATTTGAAAATTGTAATCAAGAAAGAAAATTTGCACCAAGGGTTCACATCTGCATCCTGCAGAGGTTGTTGTGATGTTGATATGAGTTACCCTCTGTGGGGGTAAAACTATGGGCTGCTCACTGGAGAACAGAACCAAAGAATAGCTAGTTCGGTGACCTAGGACATCATGTCTTCCTATTAAAATTGTGTTTACACCTCGAGTCTAAGAGATAAGCTTCATGATATCTGCATGTTCAGGTTAGACTACTTCCTAAGAATGTTGGAAGTTGCAGTGTGTTCTGGCAAGTGTCTATAACTCAGATCGTGGAGAGTGGATGTGAATGCTGGTGAAGACAGTCTCCCTTCTATCCAGTTAATCACTCTACAATCAAAGGCCAGGCTCATACAGTCAACAGCCCTTCTAACCAACAGGAAAATGAACCACTTCTGCTGTGGAAGTTTTAATTGATAATTACCTCCTTAAAAAGCTATTCACATGCAAAAACTAAGACCAGTTTTACTTATTAAGTTGCCTGTTTTACCACAAAGAACAATAGCCTAATGTAATATGAACATTGTGTTTTTGAAATTATTGATTGTTTGTAGGAAAATGCCTACTCTTAAACAGAATTTAATAATTATTAATTTATAATTTAAAGGTCAATATTTACGTGGCCCTAAACTAGTCTACATTACAATTTGGTATAAGAGAAGGGAATGTAGTGTGTATTTTAAGTGGCTTGTAAAGACTTTACTTATGTTATGCAGACATAAGATTCTTTTATACTCAATACATGATAAAAATGGCCTGGTATGTGTGACTGCTTCCGCAAGTCTACGGCGCTCTACATGCCATGGTGCTCATTTGGACACAACCCTGGTGCTAATAATGCCCTTTTTGCTCAGCTATATCTAGAACTGACTCCTCTACTGTTCACCATTCTAAATTTTCCTTTGTAAAGCAAATTCTAATTGGTCTTAATAATAAAAACTGGAGTCAGATATCAGGGTGAAAACTGAAAGATCAGAGAAGCAGAGCAGCCAGCCACCAGAGAGACTTCTTATCTCTAAGAATCCTCAGACAGAAAGAGCCAAACTCCGGTCTCTACCCCGGGGGCCTCATTACTTCCTCTCTGAACCCAGTCACATCACTTCCTGTTTCCTCCTCCCAAGTACTGGGATCAAAGGCATGAGATACAAAATGCTGGGATTAAAGGTGTGTGCCCTCACTGCCTGGCCTCTGGTGGCTAGCTCTGCACTCTGATCTCCAGCAAGATTTATTTGTTAGAGCACAAACGAAATGTCACCACACTTCTTTTTCCTAATCTTTTTTTTCTTAAATTCCAAAGCTTATTTCATTATTTATTGAGAGATGAATCTCCTCATAACTATGGTATCAACTATTTGATCCTAATTACTTTTTTTAGGATTGTCCCTATTTGTTTTTACTTTTCTTTGTCTTTTATTCTATTCTTGTTTTATTTTTACTTTATCTATGTTATTTAGTTTGATTTGATCTCATTATTCACACTATGTTTGTCCAGAATCTCATGATCACAGCCTCTTGATACTTTTCCACTGTTTACTGGTTCTGGCCTGCTTCCCTTTTGGCCCAGGTGAAGGCTCTGCCTCTGCAGTCCTCGCCTCCACCCAGGAAGGCTTACTCAGTTATTCTAACCTCAGGTGTGATAGAGGTATCCTAAATTTATTAGAGTATTAATAATGGCTTTTATCCCTATATATATTTGTGCATTTATATATGCATACACACACATATATGTATACATACATACAAACACATAGGTGTATTTATTTGCACAGATAATTTTCCAACATTTTGGGTAAAATGTTCTTGTTAATTTCAACATTAACTGCCTTACTAGATTTCTTGTTCTAGTTCTGATATCAACCCTATTTGGGCCAGTTTAGACTCTTTGTTGGTGGTGGTGTTCTGGAGGCAGGGTCTCACAGACCTCATTGGCCTCTAATCCCATGTGTAGCCACAGATGATCTTGAACTGCCAATCTTCCTCACTCTACCTCCCAAGTGCAGTGTTTCTCCTTTTTATGTAGCATTGGGGTTTGAATTCAGGCTCTGTAAGTGCTGGGCTACATTCTAGCAACTGAGCTACATCTCCAGAATTGCATCTGTTCTAAATATTTAAGTCCAGAGCACTGCTACACCTTGGGTTCTCTCTGTGGTATTGGTACCCACATGGTTTGTGCACTGGTTGAAAATAAAAATGTGAGGGTATATTTCCTGAATAGCTCTGTCTGTAGTGTATCCAGAAGTACCAGCATCCCATTTATAAAGGGGAGGAGGTGGGCAATGCATTGTGCATATGAGACCTGAGTCCTCTTCCTGTTTCACATCACAAAAAAAAAAAAAAAAAAAAAAAAAACACCCTTGAAGGAGCTTATCCCATTCTCAGCCATCCTCCCATCTTACTCCCCAAGTTGTCTTATCAACAACCCTTTGACACAGCATCCTCCATTCAAATTCTGTTTTTCAGGGAGAATGAACTAAGATGTTCTCCATAAAGTGAATAGAAAACAGCACTTGATAGCAGTATGTAACTGAGTGGTATGTATACACAACTCTAAGAAATAGCTGGGTTTCATGAAGTTTCACTTACTAGGGAGTTGGTTAGAAACAGTATAGCATCCAATATGATTCTCTTGTCAACTCTTTCAGCTTAGAAGTAGGTTCAATAGTTGTCATAAAAAGAAATTCTAAAATTATAGCATATAGAA
The DNA here is from genome assembly GCF_049852395.1 of Peromyscus maniculatus bairdii. NCBI lineage: Eukaryota > Metazoa > Chordata > Mammalia > Rodentia > Cricetidae > Peromyscus > Peromyscus maniculatus. The sequence goes on along the minus strand of NC_134870.1, from coordinate 18,592,934 downwards.
ATATTCTTTTTTACCTAGACATACAGTTGAAAATGTAAAAGTAACTTTTAGAATAGCAATGCCTTTAAAAACAGTAAGGTATGCTTCAAATTTAAACAAAACAGCTATCTATGTCAGGAAAGAAAATTACAGTCTTTGGTTCTGCCTTAAAATACAGCGAGGTATTTGTCTAATAAAACTTTTCATAAATATATTATCTATTAGTGTAATTTTGGTGACATGGAAGTATTAGGAGAATGATTCAAGGTATGTTTATTATAGAAATATCAAGGACAGATAGTCTCTTTGTGAGAGTTAATATCCACAGAAGGAGCCATTCAGGTTGTACATCTGTCAAAAAAAGGAACATTTTCCTCTCTAGATATGGTGTCTCTGACATGAATTTCATGCCAAAATTTCTACAATGTTGATAAAATACATTAATATTTTGAAAGTCATAAATAAAATATAGAAAACTTGAATGTTCCTTACTTAATTCATAAGAAAAGAACACCTAGCAGGTTGCATTTATAAACACACACACACACACACACACACACACACACACACACACACACCAAAAAGTCAAGCAAACAAATAAACAAAAAATTCAGTGTGTTTTATGACTTGTTTGTTAAATTTTAAGATATACATGTGGAAGAAATGTTATTTTTAGACAAGTTATTTCAGGAAAAAAGGATAAGGAAATGGTCACCACTACAGCTACATTTTCTAATGCCAACCCACTCTTGTGTCTACCACCAGACAATTAGATCACAAGAAAAACAAAGAGCCTATATCAACATGTTTTTCATAAGTACAAGAATATTTGGGAATATAGGTGTATAGCAAGAATGACTAAGTTAACTTTGTCATAGGAATGCAAAGCTGGTTTAACAACTTGAACACTGAAGAATGTAATAAAACATGTGAAAAAAATAACTATAAGAACTTCAGTATGCCAATATATGCTGAAATGTTATGTGGCCAAGTTTACCAAGTAGCTCAACAATTTGACCAAGGAGTTTCAAATAACTGATACTTAGAATCATACTTAATGTTCAAAACATATTTTTCTTCGGAAAAGGAAAAGTTAGCCTTTATTAAACCTCTAATTATAATTGTAGTGGAAGCCAAAGGGAATAATATAAGAAAGGAATAAGTACATGTATGAGAGATAAAACTGTCTTTCAACAGAAACAAAATGTTTATTTATATTGAACAATCCAAGGATTTTACCACCTAGTGTATTTTCAGAAGGAAGTGAGTATTAAAGATTAGTTGCTTTGCTATACATTAGCAGAAAACTTAGAAATTTTTTTAAACCTATCTAATCAATAGGAGAGTTGTGTCCACAATATATTCAGCTGTGTGCATAGTATTAAAGATTAATTGCTTTGCTATATATTAACAGAAAAAACTTAGAAATAGTTTTAAACCTATCTAATCAAGAGGAGAGTTGTGTCCACAATATATTTAGCTGTGTGCATTCTTTTTCAATTAGATCTTATTGAAATACTCAGAATTTGCAAAGTCCTGGCACAACTTTAGTAAAAATGAACAAAGAAACCCTAAAACAAAGCATGGGAATGTAAATAAACCATAAGAGGTAAGAATGAGCAGAAAAAAAGACCAAACATGAAGGAATTACATAACTAATTTAAAGATCTGTTACAAGATGACACTAGAAACAACAAAACCAATTTCTGACTACAGAGTGGATAAACAAATCTGTTTGCAATTACATGATGGAATCCTGCTTTTAAGCCCAGTCAAAAACAGAGGAATAGCATGTATCCAAAAGAGTGGCGTAATCTCAATCTATTAATATGAAGTGAGAAAAGAATAATTTTACAGTAGAGAGACCAGGCCAACTCCATCAGACAGGTGATGAGGGCCACATCAACAATGGTAACCAAGATAGCTTGCACTCCTTGATACTATGGCAGTTGGTTTAGAGCCCTATTATTGGTTTGTTTTAATTCTCCAACTTTAGACTAATCACAAGAAGCTCATAAAAGTTATAAATCTCAATTGAGCTATGCTGTAAAGATATCTCTGTGGTAATCTTCATGATCAGCAAGGTCATCAAAAGGAAAGAAAGCAATCACAAGTAAGAGAAAACAGCTCCATGTAACATGGTATCTTGGATGTGGTCCCAGCACAGCCAAAGGATGACTGGTGCACACCCTTATTGTTCATACCTGAACATGTTTCATGCTGATGGAAGAGTTGGTGACAACGGAATATGTAAGGTCTAAATTTTCCATAAAAGTAAGGATAAATAAAAACAATAGTGAATGAAAGAAACCATTAACATGACTAGGCATTGCATACAGTAAGTAACCTTATATTAAGTTCCAACGCAGACAACACTAATTTATTTTTATTGAAAAATGGAATTTTTTTCATATAATATATTCTCATTATGGCTTCCCTTCCTATAACTCTCCTAGATCCTCCCCACCTACTCACTCACCCAAATCCACACCCTTTCTTATTAATTTATAATGAAAGGAAAAATCCAGTTAGCAATTGCCTCTTGAGAAGCATGCAGCCTGACCCCAGGCAGGAAATTCCTGGAATGAGAACAATATTCTCTATCTTTATAAGGTGAGGGTACAGGGATGAGATCATTTTAACAAAGCTCATTGAACCGTGCACTTCAATTCTTTGAATTTAAATAGTATGTAAAGAAAAGTTACAGAGAAGAAATAATGAAGCATTCAGAAGCCTACCTCTATTCTGCCTCGTTTTTCTGATTTAGTTGTCCTCCATCCACAATGAGAACAGGCATTCTTTGCAGCTCTTTGCCTTGCGAGATCTTTGAACAAAAGCCATTCGGGAAGTACAAAGGCTCATTGTGACTGTGCCAGTGACTCACGCCAATTGAACTTTTAAATAGGGAACTGCTCTACAAAATCTCACCTGCCTTTGTTTCTTGATCTGAATACATGCAGACATTCTTCCTCTTCTATTTTAAATTCCGGAGAAAGGACACAGCTCTTGTAGTCAAGATAAAAAGTTTCATTTTTCTCTCACTCCCCAACTCCTACCATTACCCACGTTGTAATCTTTGTCCATCACTCCATCATTATTTATGTTTTCATATGCTCTATTTGTTACTCAAATGTTCTCAGAGTTTACATTTTCATTCATAAGAAACTCCTTTTGTTCTCTACTCCTTGCCTCTTAATATTTTATGTAGTGGGTGAATGTTCATAGTGTTTCTGCTTCTTTCTTCTGTAAATGTAAAGCTTTGAGTACTTACTTTAAAATATTTAAAACATAAGAAATTACAGAAGAAAGGAAAGTGGAAATGGTGAGGGGACATGCGGAATGAAGAGTTAGCAAGACATCATTGGAGAGTCAAGAAGACAGGACTAGGAATCTGAGGAAAAGTACATTAGACCTTTAGTCTGGTAGGTCCATCACTATCACTATTAACCATCCTTTTACTTCTGCTGAACAGAATATTTGGAGACATTAATGACATATCCACATGGGTTTGTTGTAAGCAAATAGGGAGAGGCATCGTGGTAGAATTTTAATGAGCCCCATTATTTCTTTTACTCCATCCATCTTTTTACCTCCCCTGTTTTCTAAATGTATTTCTAAGGTGGGATAAGGAATTCTGACACACAAAATACCCTGTAGCTTCTGCACTTGTAAGCTTCAGATGTATGTATGAGTACAGGAACATGAGCAGTTTGTTCACAGTGCATGCTACTTTTACATGTTCATATTAAGGATGTTTTCATGCAATACCCAAGTATCCTGATCCTCTCACTGAGGATCAGTATATAATAACAATAAAAACAAATATGCTGAAAATAATGTTTCCATTTACTGATTCCAAATACATATATAAAATCTCAATAACAAGGCATCACCAAGGCCTTTGTACATAATTTTCTGGATAGTGCAGAAGGCCATTTAATAAACCTGGTTTAGTTAATGCAATGTCAAGCAAGTGAGAAACTGCTCTGTTTATTTTCTCACAAAGACCTAATGACCATACAAAGTGTTTACTATGCTGTGCTAAATGATATCGGTTCCAAGAAAGCACCAGAACCTTCTACATTGTAGTGATGACCACTCAGAGACAAGAATGTGGGAAATGGAAAAGAAGGTAAAGAATGCGGAGAAGGTTCCAGGAGCCAGAATAGCCTTGAATTAAGAGAAGTCACTCAACTCTGAAGATGGGAAATGAATAAGCCAGAAATACAAGTAGGATTGGATCAAATAAAGCAACAAGCAGTAAGGGTGAGCTTGGGAGCTCGGTGCAGCAGCTCTTACCAGGTGGACTGTGGACTGGGGACCATGGTCTAGTCAAGTGTCTCCAGCCCAAGATCTGAGAGAAATGAGCCACTATGCCAATTTACAGATGAGATTAGAACAGAAAGGGACCAAATATTGAAGATACATGGGAGAATGGTATAAGCCAAAAGCAATACCTGAGATACTCAGGGCCAATGAAGATGGACTTCTGATACTTTAAGTAAACATGGATACAAACAAGAACATCACATCCTGAATTCATTTCTGGGATCACTGAAAACTTAATATAGTCCACTATGGCCTTGGCTGAAGCAAACATAGACAAAGATAAATAAATACAAATTAGAAGCTTGGAGTGGAGACAGCTTTAATTACCAGCATGTGCTGCTCTTGATCCCAGCAACCATTTGACAGCAGCCATCTATCTGTAACTCCATTTCAAGAGGACTCAATACCCTCCTCTGGTCTCCATAAGCATCAGGAATGCACAAGGTATAAGTATATACACGTAAACAGACACACCTACACATAAAGTAAAATAAATAAATCGTCAAAATATTAGACACTTTGTTTTAGATAAATATCTACTAATAATCATTGTAGCACATATATAAAATACCAGATATTTAAGTTAAAAGAAGACATAGTGATGAGATCAAGAGGAAACAGGAAGAGAGACAGAGACAGAAACAGACAGACAGACACACACACACACACACACACACACACACACACACACATACATTCAGAGAAAGAGAACGAGTAAGATATGTTAGGAAAGAGAAAAAGGAACAATACAAACAAAACAGAGGTTTCATTACAGACCCGAGCCTTAAAGAAAGATAACTTCTCACTAATACTTAGTAAATGAGTTCTGATTTAATGGGTAAGATAATTAAATAAAACAATATTCCAACCCATTTTACAGCTAAAGAGACTAAGCCAAAATGGCACTTTCACTGTAGTAATTTAGCAAGTAAATACTCAGGTTCTGAGTTTCCTGCAGAAGAAGTGACCACAACCTTTGTTTTGGTTTCAGGGAAGAGTAGAATCAGAGGGTAAAAGCACTTACTGTTCTTCTAATGAACCCAAATTCAGTTCTCAGCACCCATGTTGGAAAATTCACAATTGTCTGTAACTCCAGCTTCGAGCGTATCCATTGCCTCCAGTGAAACCTGTACTCTACTGCATGTACTCACACACACAAATGTGTGAGCACATAATTAAAAATAATATGAAGTTCTTTTTTATTTTTGAGCCTATTATTAATTACATTAGTTCTTTCTTCCTTTTCGTCTCTCAGAACCATGCCAAATACTCTCCTTTTCTTCAAATTCATGGTTTCTTTTTTCCATTAATTGTTATTACATGCATATATATGTACTGGTTAGTTTTATACTAACTTGGCACAATGTATTGTCATCTAAGAAGAGTAACTTCAGCTGAGAAAATGCTCCTGAGACGATCAGTCTGTAAGCAGAGAAGCCTGTAGAACATGTTCTTAATTAGTGATTAATGGGGGAGGGTCCAGCCCATTGGTGGTGGGGAAATCCCTGGGCTGGTGGTCCTGGGTGCTTTGAGAAAGCAGCCTGAGCAAGCCATGAGGAGCAAGCCAGTAAACAGCACTCCTCCATGGCCTCTGAATCTGCTTCTGCCTCCAGATTTCTGCCCTGTTTGAGTTCCTATCCTGACTTCCTTCAATGATGTACTGCAATGTGGAAGTATAAGTCAAATTAAGCCTTGCTTTCCAAACATGCCATGAACATGGTGCTTATCATAGCTGTAAAAATTCTTGATAAGAATATATATATAATATGCATGTGTCTGTGTGTATATACATATATATTCCTAAATATAACCTTCTCAGTCTCTAAAATGTTACCCATATGCATGTTTTCAGGGCTTCCCATTTTGTATTGGATAAATAGTTGGTGTGCTCTTCTTTCCTGGGAAAGACTATGGCTCCCACCCTCAGCTTTTCTTAGCTGTCTGTAGTTTTCTGCGTAGGGCTGAGCTCCATCTGCATTGCTTTACAATTCAGCATATCTATTAGCATTGTTTATTTTAATAAATTTGTTTGTTTATTTATTTATTTATTTATTTATTTATTTATTTATTTATTTATTTATTTATTTATTTTCTTGCTTTTTCAAGACAGGGTTTCTTTGTATATTGCCTGGGCTGTCCCGGAACTAGCTCTGTAGACCAGGCTGTCCAGGAACCCACAGGGATCTGCCTGCCTCTTTAGTGCTGAGATTAAAGATGAACACTACCACTGTCCTGCATATTAATATCATTCTTGTTCAGCTCATCTAAAAGTTTTTAAATTTGATTTTAAAATTTGATTTTATTTTTAATATTGTGTGTCTGTGTCCATTTGTGAGGACTCTCCATGGAGGCCAGATGCGTAGGATTTCCCCTGGAACTGGGATCACCAGTTAGACTTTGGTGCTGTAAGCTGAACCTGGGTCCCATGCAAGAGTAGTACATGCTTTTAACGGCTAAACCATCTCTCCAGTCCCCGTCCCCACAAATCATTTCTTTTTTGTTGTTATATTGTTTGGGTTTTTAGGATAGGCTTTCTCTGTAGCCCTGGATGTCCTGGAACTCACTTTGCAGACAAGGCTAAATCATTTCTTGTCCACCGGAGCTACATCAGAGCTTTATTTTAGTATATGGAGTGCCAAGTGCACAGTTCACTTTTAAAGAATCTTCCATACTGGTATGAAAATATGGTATAAATTATGTGTGAGCAAATGCATGCTTATTCTTCTAGGAAGCGCTTCCTTTTACTGTTAGTCTTATATTCTGTGTGATCTGTTCTGACAAGAATGGAACCACCCTTCAACAGGAACCACATTCAACCTATCTTTTAGCCATTACCAAGTGATGTTCTGAGGGACAAGAATGGCTACTAGATAACCAATACCAAATGTTCAGCCCTGAAAACATATGCATATACACATATACACAGAAGTAGCAGGTTGTATTTATGAACAAAAACATATGTAAACATATATACATACACACATATATACACACACACATATACATAAAAGCTTGTGCACACATAGACATGCATACATAAATACACACATATATACACAACACAAATTGAAGAGAAAAAGGTAATGAATCTGAAAGATAGGCAAGATATACATAGGAAGCTTTGGATGGAGAAAAAGGAAAAAGGAACTGATGTAGTTGTACAATGATCTCAAGGTATAATAGATATATTATTATAACAAAAAAAAAAGAAACCCAAAGCCATACATGGTGTCCATGCCTTCCATCCCAGCACATATGAGCAGAAAGAAGTAAAACACTGAGTTCAAAGTCATCATATCTACATAGAGAGCTTCAGAAGTTACATAGTGAGACCCTGTCTCCTAAACTAAAATTGAAACAGACAAACAAACAAACAAACAAACAAAAGAATGACCAGTGTGGATCTGTCTTTCAAATAATCTCAGTTTACAGATTAGAGAGGAAATTAGAAATGAGGAAGGAAATACAATTGCATTACTACAGTCATATAGATTTGCCTCCAAGAACTGTGGCATTAATACCCATAAAACCTCTCATTCTCCCCAGAGATTATATCATGTGATTTGTCAACCAGGGAAGTCACACCCGAGGAGTTGTCAGATCGACTCCATTGGCCGGGGAGAGGTTTTGAGTGTGTGATTTCTCCTTAGCCTCTATCGGGGTATTTAACTTGTTTTGGGAAAATGTCACTCCTGCTTATTTCTTCAGTCTTTCTTGCCAAAGAGCATTCAGATAATGCCCCAGTAGGGACTGTGCCATGAGCCCCATTTTTCAAGGGCTTTCTAACTCAGTCATTGAAATTGGATCTGGGCACAAGCTTGTCCCGATTGTGGTGCACTTTTCAGCTTGTTTGTTATAACCAGATGTATTTAAATTTTGTTCGGCTGCTTTGGAAGGTGGAAGGAAAATGACATTTCCTGCTTCTCAGATGAATTTTGGCAATAGGAGGAATCTAAAGGGAGTTTGATTTTAAAATTAAACATGAACTTTTAGATTCTGTTAGGTCATACTTTTGATCTCAGGCCACTGCCAGTGGGCATTTCTATTAACAAGCAAACAGAAAATAAAACCCAGTGGAAATCAATCTGTTAGAAAAGAGATGATAATTCAGTTCCATCCCAAGCCTTATGCTAATAGCCAGCCCAGTGTGGATGCAAAAACCTTGGAGGGAGACACAGTTTCACTCTGTGAAATGTTGGGTTGGGAATTTGGGCCCTGACACAATTTTGGTTAGAAATTGAGAGACAGGTACACTAAACATGGACTCCTACTGACCACAAAAATTAAATCTATAGGTGCAAAAATGCATCAAGTTGCATTCGACCAACATATTTTTAAGTACCTCTAGATACAGTTCTTCTGCAGAGAGTGGCCATGAGTGTTACAAAAGTCACACAGCTGTGCAAAAAAAAAAAAAAAAAAAACCAAAGAGGAGCATGGGGCTGAGAATGCATTAGCCTGAAACAGGTTAGCACAAACAAACAAACATTAAAAATATAAAAACAAAGAAAAAGATCAAGAAATCCATATTAAAGAACCTGTAGATAAGCAAAAGAAAAAATACAACAAAACAGAACAACACAACACATCTAATTCCATTGATCCTCTCCCACTCTGATAAATTTCATGTGTAATTGTCCAAGAGTTTGGCAGTGCAACCTCTGCATTTCATCTCTTTCAGATAATTTATACTAAAGAAATATACATGCTACTAGATGATTACTTTAATTCATTGATATTGTAGTAACAAGAGATTAAATTTACTGATATTTAGACATTTATGACATGATACAAATATAATCTACTTAAGTATCATAGTTATATCTATATCTATCTCTATATTTATCTATCTCTATACCTATATATTGTATAATATATATGTATGTGTATATATATATATATATATATATATATATATATATATATATATGGGGCTTAAGAAAGACTGCTTTCTGAACCTTTACAAATTCATTAGAGAAATGTTCAAAACAGACAAAAATAATTAGAAAGGTGAGTTAACATGGACATGACATTAAAGAGATGGCAGTGGTGGTGCACATGTTTAATCCCAGCACTAGGGAGGCAGAGCCAGGTGGGTCTTAGAGTTCAAGGACATCCTGGTCTACAGAGCAAGTTCCAGGAGATCCAGGGATACACAGAGAAATTCTTGAAAAAACAAACAAGCAAACTAAAAGGGTATTAAAGATTTGGAAATGTGTTGAGATTCTGAGATTCCGGCACTCTTAAACACTAATGAAACAGAGAACTGATTCCTTCAACGTCTGCTAATCAGAGCATCAACAATCACAGAGGTCATTTGGTGGTGGAGATTCCTGAACCTTTGCAACTTCATTGGTGGGTGCACAACTTACAAACTCTTGGCTGTAAAATCTGGAGACTCTTTCGGAACAGACAAAAATATTTGCATGCTGACTTAGCAATTCACACAAAAATTAGTCACAGAGGTGAGATTGTAGAGATACCCAGGGATATATACTTAATGTTGGTTATCAATGGTTACAAATGTGACTGTGACTTTATTTCTACTGAGTCTGCCACATTTATGAGCTATACATAATGCATACATTTCATTTATGTTATGAAATACTAAGTGGACTAAAAAGTGTGAGTTTTCCACATTGAACTGGCAGCATGCATAATACATATTAAGGATTGTGAGTGATGGAGAGTGTTGATAGGCATATCTCATTTTATACACAAGGTTTTTTTTAATATGCAAAATAATCACCTTGGTGTGGGTTCTTCTGTCCCTGCTAGTTATTCAGTCAGTTTTCTTAAATGGAAAGGGATATTTTAGAAGAACATTGAAGTTCTCTTTCATGCTAGTTTATTCTACCACCTCTTTATTAGGTCCATTGCAAAGCAATACTTAGTACATGAGCTAGGGGTGTGGCTTAAAGACATGTCCTGGTAATAGGAGAAGACGAGCCATTGTTACTCTGATGACTCCTCGTCTAGTTCATGAGAAAATTGGACTCGGCTTGCTCTTGAGCTGATCTGCTCAAGCTATTAGACTCTATGCATCCTCTACAGTCCAAACATTGGCATGGTTATTTGTCATTAAATTCTTCCCTCTCTTGTCTAACATTAGTATTTGATTTACAGAGCTTCTACAGTAGTGATTCCCAAAGATCTATTAACTGTATTAATTTGTTTCACATTTACCAGTGCCCAGGTGTGGCCTCATGTCCTCTCTGGCTGAACCGAAGTAAATGAAGAGGAGCAGATATGAGTTTTCTTTTTCCTTTCAGTGCCACAGGGCCTTTGTCACTATGGTGCTAATGTTTCTGTATTTCACCACCTGGAGTCTTCCCTTGCCTGGTCCTTAGTTCCTTTACCTTAGTCCAAGATATCTATCATTGAAGATAACTTTATGTTTCAGTACTGGAATCTTCTCCAGGTTAAAGAGTCCATGACAATGACAAATATCTCCAGTGAAGAGTAACCTTGAAAATGACTGACATTTTAATTTTGCTTGGATGAAGTCTAAAATGCCAAAAGGCACAAATATGATCTAGAAGTTTCACAGGACTCTGATAATATTTTTGTTGTTTTTTTCATTATATATATATATATATATATATATATATATATATATATATATATATATATATATAAAATGAAATAACAAAGCATTCATAGTAGGGCAGAATGAATGGAAAAATAAGTAAATTTTAGAGAAAGACAGGCTTGGTTTTGGAATCTAGTACTCTTATTAACTATTTTTACCATGTTAACCAATATGCATGGATTTTTTGATCTTTAGTTTACCCCTAAAAGGGATAGAATAGTACATAGTCATGAAAGTTTTACATAAAAGTTGGTTAATTTTAAAAAGATGAGTTTAAAAGCATTTATTTTATTAAAAATTCTTGTGTCTACATGTGTGTTTATTTTTAAGTCAATTAATGCTTTGTTAGATTTAAACATTTCCACATGATAACTGGAGTTATCCTGTAGTCCTCTTCTAGGTCTAGCCTGGTGAATACCACTGATGATCCCTCCTCATTTTCCTGAAATCTGCCAAATTTAGCCTGAACTCCATATCTATTGTCTGTTTTGTCTGAATAACAACCCCACCACCACCATATGGTAGTAAAGATCTAGGTCTCCTTCAGAACCCACCCTATCTATTATTACACATAGGTCCTTTCTAGATCCCCTCCACCACTCCACTAGGTACCCAAACTTCTCATGTCTTCCACCAGGTTTTAGCCTCATAAGGATCTTTGACCTCCCCATCCATCCCTTTTCTACAAGCCACCAGATTTAGTCTGAGTCCCACAACCAGTACACTAGCCTAGGTTGGCCTTCTGTACTTTCAAGGCAAAGGAGTTCTAAGCCTGGGTCACGATCCTCCCTACCTATCCCATCACACGACTTTGCCATATCATATACGACCTATATACCTAGACAGATCTACCTTACTCTAGGCTTAGAATAGGAAACACATCCTACATATCAGCCCTGTCCCCTAATTCCACTCAAGCCACTTCAAACCTCTAAACCTGAGCAAACCAAAAATATTCTCTTTATCTTTATTCTCCAGCCTGTTCTCCATAGCAAACTCAGAAGTAACAGAGGAAGTCCATATGTCCATATCTCATGGCAAGAATATAAATAATATGAAAGATTGAGCTAGTATCTTCTCTCCAAATGAATATACAAAGAAATAGTTCAATGGCATAAAGGAGAAAGAACTTGACAATAAACACCTGAATGATGCCCAAGAAAATGCAAGCAAAAACTCATGGAAATAACCAAGACAATCCAAGGCTTGAAGACAGAATTCAATCATTATATAGAAAAATTAAAGAGGGCTCAAGCTGAAATGAAGGTGGGATTCAAAAACCCAGTAGCATAACAGAAAACTTAAAGGAAAGCCTTACAAGTGGAATGAATTGAAAAGACAGAATGTCAGGACTAGAAGATAAAGGAGAAGCTGTAGAGCAGAAAAATAAGTAAGGGGGACTCTTTAGGGAGGGGGAGGGAGGGAAATGAAGATGAAAGTAGTAGGAGGGAGGGTAAAGGGGAATAGCAGGATGCAAACTACTTGATAGAGGAAGTGGGAAAATGAGTGACCATTTCAGGAGAGGGTGTAAACACAAAATAAGGTAGGAAGAGAATAAAATGATATCAATGTCTGAAAAAGCCTCAAAGAATCACACTATTAACTATTTTCCTAAAATATTCCACAATACACTTTATTTTGTATATAAATATAAAAATAAAGTTTTAATGAACTTGTACAATCTGGGGAGACAGTACTCTGCTGTGGGATCAATTTGTACACTGTAAATATGTGTTGCTCTCGTTGTTAATAAAAAGTTGATCGGCTGATACCTAGGCAGGATTTTTGAGGTAGAGAGAATGCTCGGAAGAAGAAGGGTGGAGTCTGAGAGTTTCGAGCAAGATGCAGAGGAAGCAAGACGTAAAAAATGAGGTAACAAGCTATGAGCTATGTAAACTTAAATAAGAAATATAGCCTAGTTTAAGTGTAAAAGCTAGTTAATAACAAGTCTAAGCTATTGGCTGAGAATTTATAATTAATATAAATTTCTGTGTGGTTATTTGGGGAGTGGCTGGTGGGACAGAAAAGTCTGTTCACAGCACTCCTTCTGAGAGTCAAAGACCACTTCAGAAATGGGCCAAACCAGACAAGAGAATCTCTCTTTTGAATTCTCGGGCAGGGTTGTCAAAAGACTAACAAAATATAAGTCTTTCACCCTTGGTTACATCCTAGACATGTAGCATAAGTTCCTATTGCTGAAGGCATCATGTACATCAGGCACATGGCCCAGAGGCATCTGAGCTGTAATTGACATCAATGTCTATCCCCAAGGACTCTCTTTCATGATACAAGAAGGCACTATGCTAGCTTCCAAAGGAGGGAGGCAACCAAGAGCCCTATATGGCAATGTTTATGAATCACATCAAAGACCAGGATCATACTGTAACTCTTTGTGTGCAGTAGTGGCACACATACCTGGGGAGTAACCAATAGCCTTCTAATTGGAGTCCAGAACCACTTAACAAGAGGAAAACCATCCTTGGTACTAGAAACCAGTCAAATACTCAATAGTGAAGCCATGGTTATTGAAGTATACCCTACAACCAGAGAAGAACTACATTATCATAATCCCTAACAACAATATAAACATTTTCCTTATACCCACAGATAATTGCAGCCTTTATCACCCATCAAGAAAACTACTCTTTGCAAGAGATAGAGACCATTACAGAAAACAACAACCAATCAAACATATCCATGTTCCAATGGATACATCAGCAAAACAATCTCACATCTAAAGCTCAGAGAATATTGCAAAAGAAGGAGCAGAAGATTTGAAGAGCCAGAGGATCAGGGAATTTGTTGTGAGATTATATCTCTGGGTAATGTCAGAAGCTACACCCACAGAGTCTCACTATCACGAATTCCTAAATATGAGCTGGGCAAGGATGACTCCAAAGTAGATAGGGAAAAGTACATGCAGTCCCAGCCCTACACAAAGCATTACACACAACTGAGCAATGCTGGGAGCAGAAGACATTGTCTTCCTCAGGGAAGAATACACCAATTTGTTGTCCTGTGCTGAATGGTCAACTCTGGAAATATACATGGAGGTAACATCATACAGACTCAGCAGGTTATATTTAGGAATGGATATGTGTAAGAATATTACATATGCATGCGGTAATAATTAGTGAAAAAAGAAGCCATGAAGTTGAAGGAAAGCAAGGAGGGGTATATGGCAGGATTTGGAGGGAGGAAATAGAAGGGGAAAATGTTGTGATTCTATTTTAACATCAAAAAATTAAAAATGCCAAAATAAAATGTGGTGCAACAAAAAAAAACCTTAACTCTAAGCTTTAATTAATTTCATTTTAAAGCTAAAAGGCAGAGTTAGACAACAGTTCTTCATCAATAAAGTAGAAACAGTTATAAGCAACTGTCAAAAGTAACTGAAGGGAATTTTGATTGTTTTCAAGCCTCTATAAATTGTCAGGAAAATGCTTATAATTAGGACCAGGGCCAAGATGATCAAGTTCTGAGTGATAAATTATTTATTAGAAATATCTAATTCTGAGGGCATTGCCTCACCTGTTTTGAAAACCCTGCTCAGGTACAGATGGGCATTTGGAAGAACAAACACAGTCCATAAAACATTCAAGCTCTTCGTGTCAGATCTAAAGGCAAGAATAAAATTAACATATAATTTGCATGTCAGTAGTAAAGCAGTGTTGGTCTGAAGTAAATCAAAGGAATAATACCAGTATTATCATAAAAGTTGGTCTGGGCAAACATGTAAGTAGATGCATTCTTGGTTTGATAAAATTGATAATACATTAAAGTTGTCTCATAAATGAAACTGAGGCACATACCAGTGATTAGGCGCTTTCCAAGGAAAAGAAAAAAAAGATCTTGTATGGGCATAGCAGTCACAGAGAATGATATTCGCAGTAAGAACAGCAAGGTGGCTGAGACAGTGGCCGATAAGCTAGAAGCTCATAATTGGTGTATAGGCTGCTAAGAAATATAATTCTCAATTTATGCAAATGAGAATACCAATAGCGGCTTTTCAGAAAGCAGAGGTCAGCTACTAATGTTTTAAAAAATTGCCACAATCCTTTGTCTATTTCTGAATTTGATTCATTTTTCAGTCCTAAATTAAAACTGATGGAGAGGCCATGTTTCAAGGATCCTGGGTATGTGTTAACGATTTTATCTGTTCCTATAAAAAGTGGTTCTATGAAAGTTTATGACAGTTAGCATACATTTGCTGAAGTGAATATCCCAAAGTTTTTCAAGATTACTAACTAATCTAAAGATTGATTCCTTTTTTAATATTCCCATACCCAAAGCCTTATCATAGCACATTGGCCTAGTAGAGTTGCATTAATCAGGAGTTACAGAATACTAGATCATTTTCCTCTCTGTGGGTCCCAAGGTCCAGGATCTGTCCAGGTGCCATTACTTGTCTTTAAATGTTCTGTTGAAATGCTTATGTTTTCCAGAAGACTACTCTTAGTGACCTCTTAGCTTGTTATGTAAATGATGTTATACAGTGAAAGTCTCCAATGTTGTACCCCCTAGGCAAGTAAAAAGTGTCTAATATTAGTGGAAAAGATTGGTGTCACTCTTAAGGATTTAAGAATGCAAGGCTACAGTCCCTAGTTATCAATTAACTATACAGATTAGCTCCTGTAGACATCAGAGAGATCTCATAAGACAATAGTGGACAATCCTACACTGAGTAAATTCTAACTCTCTAATATGATACTGTGCTGGTGTGGCATTTTGACCTCCCCCAACCCACACATTGCTATTAAGTGCTGTGTTCCTGTAAAGAAGGAGGCTCATACACATCCCACACTCCTATCCCACAGAGAATAAAATGGTTCACTCTATCTCCAAATTCTGATAACAATTCTATAAAACCAAACAAGACAAAACTATGTGAGCACAGACAATTCCATAGCCAATTTTTGAAATTTGTGGTTCACTGAGCAAGAGGGGTAGGCAGCCAAAGTCTGAGTCTCTATGCATCCTATTTTATTCACCAAGGAAAAGTCTTGGAGGATTATGGAAATGATAATAAGAAATTAGACCACTCTTGGTGGGTGAAAAGTGCTTAGGAAGAAGTCTTCTTAAGTGAAAATTTGCCCGTGGGGCTTTTTAATGCACATTTTTTTTTCTAATCTACATCTGTGAGATAGAAAGGTAGGATTGGGCAGAAAGATAAACTGGATAATTCTACAGGAACATCTAGAGAGGAAAAGGGGCCTTCCAAGAGGATCACAGTTGAAAATCTTACACTCACCCATTAAGATATGCCTGCCTGATATCCTTGGAACAGAAAGAGAGTTTGAGTAAGAAGACTGTTTATGGCCATGGAAATTTCTAGAAAAATATCCTTCAGCAATGAGCCACAAGTCATCAGGTCTTGCAATAGCGAAAACAATAAATTTTGACATTTTGGTAGTGAGCCTGGCCTTTAACATCTGAGCCATCTCTCTAGCCCAAGAACAGTAGATCTGGAAAGTGGAGTGGAGAAGTTTGTGACATAACATGATGTTCACCACAGACAAGCAACTATGGAAGACAAGGAGATGAAGAGGGGTTGGCATCATGAATGGACAGAGCATCGATGGTTAAACAGAAAAAGCCAAAGCTCACAAACAGAAGTCAAAGGTCAAGAAAGGAAAAGTCACATAGAAATAATTCTAAGGTATACCTTTATCTAATTGAAAGACAAATGAATTTCTAATGTATTGAGGCCTGCAGGACAACAGACTAAGAAACTTGGCATGTTTTGTCTCCCTCTTTTTTGTATGGGTATTTTACTCTAATGAACAGATTTGTCCTAAGAAAGATAGGAAAGCCACCTAACATACAAATATAACTGGTAATTTTACAAACAAGAAGTTGGTGCTACAATTTGTAATATGTGTGGTTGTTTTCATGTTGTTAAGCACAAAAGTCTATTCAACTAATGATGTATAGCCCCCTCCTGCACCTAAATTCTACTCTGCCTAAAAGTCATCAAACAATAGTTTGCAGAGAGGAGAGAAGGGATTCTGCTATTGAAAGGGACCACCAGGGACTCAGTTTGATTTGCCTGCCTTTGCTATCATTTCCAGTATTCATCCAAAATGATGTCCATGTCACGCTGTCCAGGCTAGTCTAGTACAGAAATGACAGACTTTCATATAAATTAAAGATGAAACATTTGTATAAACAGTTTTAAAGCAATGTACTTACAGAAAACAAAACAAAGTTTGCTTCCAAACCTTTAAGGTCTTTCTACAGACACACACTTCCAAATGCACACACATATACACACTGCTCAGACACATGTACAGAGAGAGAGAGAGAGAGAGAGAGAGAGAGAGAGAGAGAGAGAGAGAGAGAGAGAGAGAGAGAGAAGACGAGGAGACAGAGGATAATGAAAACCTCAATCTGTAAAAATAACCCTGGTGATGGAATTAATAGTGCTTTTGTTTGTTTGTTTGTTTGTTTCAGTTACTGAACTTCAGTTATTTCAGGATTACTCCAGTCAGGCAGTGGGTGGCACATGCCTTTAATTCCAGCACTTGGGAGGCAGGGGCAGATGGATCTCTATGAGTTCAAGGTGAGCCTGATCTAAAGAGTTCCAGGCAGTCAGAGCTACACAGCGAAACAAATGAAAACAGGAAACCTGGTTTCAACTTTAGCCAATTAATCAAATGTTTTAACTATCCCAGATACTAAGTAAGTAGTGACAAAAACTTATAAACCTTAGTATGAATTTCCAAGTAAGAATGCACATGAGGAGTGAAAGATCTACACCATTGTGTATGGACTGGGTAGAGTTGCTTTTAAGAACTCTTCCAACACATTGCAATATATATGAAGATTTATTGGTAAAATTAAAGATTTATGTTCCCTAGTGCCAACTTGATTTTAATACCAAGAACATTCCATTGGGGAAAATGAGGTTCAAGGGAAAAATTCATACAACAATTATGGAAGAAACTCATAAATTACCTTTGTGTTGCCTACACAGATATGCCACGTGGCAAGAGGCAGTCTAAAAGTGTATGGCACACATGGATTCTGGCCTCTCTTGCATGTGCCCTGCTAGTGAGAAATACTGATTTCTGCTCCATTTAAATATCTCAAATCCTGTGAGCTCACATGAATTTCAATCACTCTTCATCCCTGAACCAGAAGAATAAACAGAGGCCAGCTTCCTGGGGCTTTCAATTTTCAGCATAAAAATTTGAGAAAGTGAACTGAGAAGTAATTTAAACATTTTTTATATTATAACAAATATCAATATATTATGGAATAAAATGCAAGATATGCATGAATTTCTGAGATAAAACGGAAGACTTCAAAGAAATTTCACACAAGCTATGGGCCAGTTCTGTCTGGACCACAGAGCCCTGGGCACATACTGATTTTTCCTCCAAAATGATAGGATAAAAAAAAAGTCACTGAAAACATTGAAGAAGTCTTTCTCCAAAATAGAATTTTTTTGGTCCATTTACATGTGGATGGAAGAAAACTCAATCCCACCATGGAGAAGACTGATCTAATTAGATGTTTAATAAAGTCAGGTGGAAATGATACTAAAGACGAGTAACAAGTGTCACACTGAAGCATCTTCCCCCAGATGCAATGTCCTCACATTGCTGGGAGCTAAAACACACAAGAAATGAAGTGTCCAAGCACATAGACACTCTGCTCCAACAGCTCCTGCTGTAGGATGAGAGAAATCCCAACTTTGGCAGGGCAATTTGGGGCACAGATTGCAAAATACTGTCTGGAACTCCCTTGTGATTTTAAACTCCCTTGTGATTTTATTACTTTCATGATATATATACAGATATATAGATATAGATATAATAGATATAGATATACAGTCAAACTCTGTTTCTGTCAGTCTCTGTCTCTCCTCTCTCTCTTTCTCTCTCTCTCTTTCCCCCTTTCTATTCCTCTTTCTCTCTCTCATTGTAGCAGATAAAATATCATATGTCCTTTTAACAAATAAGACTTCTACCTAGATAAAATATCAATACACTCAACATTCAGACCATATGTAGCCCAATGTTCATTTTGGTAGGACGCATCCAGAGCTTTAGAACATTTGACATCATTAAATGGCTGAAAAATTTAACAATTATATTACACATTAATATGTAAAACTAATGAAATTCCAACGGAATGATTAGCTTCTATCAAACACAGACATGTGTGTATTTTTTTTCCCTTTCGTCAATGCCATTGTACCTTAGAAAAGGTGACTCATCAGTTTTAGAAGTCCTACTCATTTGTCATTTCCAGAAAGGTTTGTCACTGCTGATTGCAATTCTCATATCTTACAGTATGGTCTTGTGATTTCAGGCCAGCAGCATTGGCTCAGGGAGCTTCTTGACCTTGCAGAACCCCAGTCACAACCCAGTTTCTTCTGAGACAGAACTTTCTCCTGCTATCCCACACCACTGATTCTTAAAAAAAAATGTCTGTGGCCAAAGAGGAAAAAAAAATAAAAATCGAGGGCTTCCTATTGTTTTCTGTTACTGCACCCATAGAAATGAACATACTTGGAATAGAAGAGCTAAAGGAGAGAGTTTATATACACTGAGGTTGTGCTGAGGAAAGGATCCCCATACTGCTGCTGGAAATGTAGCTATATACCAGGCACTTTCATGTTTTGTGCCTGAAGGTGAACAAATCCATGGGGTGAAGTATTTATGAACTGTTGAACTTAGTGGAACCCAAATAAGACCATAATTCCCTGGGAAGTCTTCAGATTCAGAGCAAAACCTCTTGCTAGTTAGGATTTTCATCTTTTCTCCAGCTTTGCTGGGATTTTGAAAGAATCTGGTAACATATAGTATTGGTTTCTTAGATGCAGATCTATTTAAGCTCACTCTTATGTTGAGTACTGTAAACAACATCATAAACATTGGTTTGTTTAGTTCCTATAATTCAGTGCCAGGCAAAATGGGAATTTCCATGATAGAGAGGAAATAGTAAGTATCAGAAAGATTTTTATATAATGACCACATCACATGAAAAATGCCAGACTTTCCCTTTATGCTATAGTTGGTCAATTTATCATCAACCTTTCTGTCTTTATTCAAAGACATCACTTCAAAATCAAAACATTTGATATCCATATGGTTTTCATCTCTAATTCAACTTGCCTTAGTATATCTCTAGGGCCATGTATATATATTTTTTGTCTCCCAGTATATTAAGACCAAAACACCAGTGAAAAATTCTTGTCTGCCCTAACATGTGTGCTTCAACTAAATGTGTAGGATTTTGTGCTTCCTCTAGGCTACAAGCAGAGAACATGTTTTACAAAATAATATGCATATATGCACACATAGTGATCTTTATATAAAGCTTTGCCATATGCGTTTACATACAAATCCATAAAATGTGATAATTTTTGTTCACAGACCAAAAAATGGAAGGTACGTACATAGAGAAGCTAGGCAGCAGAGATTGTCTGAATACTGGTGAATTATAAACAAGATATTAATGAAGTACAATGTATATTTTTTGCAAACATAAGGTATTTCTGTGTATAATGACAACCTACAAGGTGATAAAAATAAGAAATAGAATTAATAAATACCACACACCATGCGATTTATACATCCTTCATAACTTTTCTATCATACTTGTTAATCATGCAGCCTTTTTTTTTCTCTCCAGTTCACCACTTACTCAGAATCACAAACATTAATAAACTTGTGGTTGGGGAGCCTTCATTCTCTCCACACCCGTAGACTAAGAGCTGAGAAGGCCTTATTGTCCAGTCTTTCTATA
This sequence comes from Peromyscus maniculatus bairdii, assembly GCF_049852395.1. Taxonomy (NCBI): domain Eukaryota; kingdom Metazoa; phylum Chordata; class Mammalia; order Rodentia; family Cricetidae; genus Peromyscus; species Peromyscus maniculatus. Next base: position 18,572,275 of record NC_134870.1, on the reverse strand, counting down.
CTGAATACTTATCTTTCTATATGGGGAGGGAGAGTCAGGTTTCTTCAGAGTTGTGGGCCCCCAGAGGCTACTAATGCTTCAGCATATGGTCTCACACAGGGAGTACACAAGAAATGCTAGCTGGACTCTGTGGACTTAAAAGAAAATAAAATCACACGAAGTTGGGAGAGAAAGGTAGGGTAGCGTAGGCTGAGGTGGGAAGGAATTTGAGACACACATTGAGTAGATTTTATCAAAACTCTTTATTGGCATGTATGACATTCTCAAATAATAAAATAATTTGAGTGGTTTATCTGTATTTAAAATCTTTAGGAAAAGCTGTGTGATGCCTTTCATACCAGAAGATAGTATAATCAGGATTGTGCTGTTGGACATGAGGTTGCTCCTTGTCAAGTTAGGAACCTTCAGGAAATGTACCAGTGACTCCAGGGTAAGTGTTTACTCACTGTGAACAAAGCTCCAGGCAAATTCTTCCTGAATTTCATAAAAATTATGATAATTTGAAATGTTGGGGAAACTACTAGTAAGAAAGAGGACTAAACTGAAAAATTAATTACACTAGTTATGAATATCCTTTTAGATTAAGACATACTAGCCACTCAAAACGATGAAATAGCTACATTATGCTTTAGTTTCCTAATGAAGCTATTGTGAAGACTGAATAACACAAACATATAATTTAGAGTGTCTAGCACTCTGAAGTGTTCAGTAAATATTAGGAATGGTCTGATAATTATCAGCTATATTCAAATATTCACTACATTTTGGCCATAGCTTTTCATCAAATATTAATGACCTTCAGTATAAAACAGTGTCATTAAAAATGGTAATTGGTCCACTGTGTGCAGATGAACATGGAAATATACCAATACTCAGATGTCAAAGTCATGCCACCTCTTGAGGCCTTCCTGGGACACCTACCCTGAGGGCACATTATTGATTTGAATGTCCTTCTTTACCAGTGGGAGTCCCTTTTTCAGGACACAGTGGCCTGTCACCACTTTTAGAGCAGACAAAACAAGAAGCCTGATTTGGGCTCAACAAGCTGCCTGTAGGAACTTTCACAGAAGAGGTCACTAATGCTATGTGTGTTGCAGGATGAGTCCATCCATTCTTCCAAGGTTCATCACCACCATGGACGTGTTCATTCATCTCCCTGTGCAGCCAATGAAGAGGTAACATAAGTGTGGACAGTAACATCAGAAAGTATTGAATAGATGTTCAGACTGGAGTTTAGGATGAGATTGATGACAGGACTCCCCTGCATGTGCATTAGACTTGACTAATATAAACTTACATATTATTTCATAAAGCATGCTAAAACATTGAAAGCTCACATTCTAAAACCTTGAAAGATATTCTGGTAGTTAATACCACCTCTCTTGGCTTTAAAATTCCTTTGTCAGTTGATAGTTGAATTTTTCAGGCCATCATTACATCTGACTTTTCAATTTCATGACAAAATATTTATGATATCTACCCATATAAATTAAAGTCTACCTATTATAAAAGCCATTTTCCTCTTATCGTGCCTTATTTTGTATGTTTTGATTTATCATCCTTTGTTTTTGATTAAATTACCTGAACTTTTATCTATTTAATATTTTATTCTAAAGTAGAGTAAGATTTTGAATTATCCTCTGCTCCATTTCTATTTCGCTATCCTCCACTCATTTCTATTATATTGTGTATTTGTGTGATGTGGTTTGTCTCTGTGTGTGTGTGTGTGTTATGTGTTTTGTGTATGTGTGTGTGTGGTGTGGTATGTGTGTGGTATGTGTTTAGTTTATGTCTGTGTATTAGCAATGTGTTTGTGTGTATATGTGTGGCATGTAGTTTGTGTGTGTGTGTGTGTGTGTGTGTGTGTATGGTATATGGTAAGTGTAGTATGTGTATACAGTAAGTGTGGTGTGTGTTTTGGGTGTGTGTATGTGTGTCTGTGTAAAGCAGTGTGTGTTCATGGTATGTGTATTGTGTATGTGGGGTGTGTGTGTGATGTAGTGTGTGTGTTTTGTTTGTATGTGTGTGTGAGAGTGAGTGTTATGTAATGTGTATTACTGTATTGTGTTATGTACATGGCATGTATGTGGTATGTATGTGTGTGTTGTGTGTGTGTTCTTCCTCTAGTCTTCTGGGCTAGGAAACTTTGACATACTCTACATTCTCAAATTTACTAATGAAAGTGCGAATGCTGTGCACTTTTCCATGATTTCAGTATGTGCCACAAGCTATGACCTCTGTGACTCTCATTGTCATTTTAGGAAAGGTTGCTGTTTTATATTGCCCCTGTCCCTTGGTCACAGGGTTAAGGGAAGACTTTAATTTCCACAACATTTGGGGTTTTTTGTTTGTTTGTTCTTTGTGCTTGATATATTTCTCTGATGTGGATGATTTCTCTTTTTGTGAATTTAGATCCCAGTGACTTTTGTATTTCTATCTGTTTAAAATTACTAATGTTTTCTTTACATCCCAGATTATGGACAGTTTTAGGGATGATGCCTTAGATAGAGGAAAGAGACCTGTATAGTCAGTATTGCCAGGACATCAAGTTGAGTACAAATCCTTGTACAAAAGACATTTCTTGTGTTAATCTTTTGGTATGGTGTCTGGTCTTATGTAGTTTAGGCTGGCCTTCAGTTCTCTGTGGAGTCATGGCTGACTTTAAATTTATGATCCCCTTGCCTCTGCCTCCTGAGTTCTGGGATTAGAGACAGGCGCCACCACATCTGGTATATGCCTTGTTGGGGATCAAAACCAAGGTCTAATGTACTACTAAGTGAACCACATCGTAGTGTGTTTTGATCTTCCATTTGCATGCACCAGTTGGTCAGCTGCTGCCTCTTATTCTCTCTGTTTTCAGCATCCTGTGACCACATTTGTCATGGGTCCCTAAGTTCCTTGGATCCTGGAGGTGGTTACTGCATTATTCATCTGTGCATTTTCATGAGCCGCTTATCTATTGTGAATTGTGGAATTCGGTGTTGCAAAGTGTTTTCTGCTGAATGTTTAAGGCTACTGAGTTTGGACACTTCTTTGTCAGGTACTAGCATGGTTTGGTTTCCTTTTCCACTGTATGCCTCTATCTAGTGATTTTTCATGATTCTGAATTTCTTCTTCTTTCTTTTAATTGTAAAACACACAAGTATGTGTTTTGTGAGAAAATTCTTGCTTTGATATTTTATTAGAAACTTAAATCTACTCAGATTTGTTGATTGAAACAATTGATCATTTGATCAGACCAGTTATGTCATAATATCTCATCATTATACTATTTTTACATTTTATATGCTTCTTTCTTGCATATCCTATTAGCCAGAAGGCCAAGAAGTCATCTGTTTGTTCCTCTATATAATATATATATATGTGTTTATTTGTTTGTTTTTGAGACAGGGTTTCTCAATGTAGCACTAGCTGTCCTGGAACTCACTCTGTAGACCAGGCTAGCCTAAAACTCAGAGCTCCATCTGCCTCTGTCTCTGAAGTGTAGGGATTAAAGGCATGTACCACCACTACCTGGAATGTTTTGAGTTTATCACACTGGTCAGAAAGGGGTTGTTTTAAATTTAGGATTTCATGTAGTATTTAGAAAAGGTTTTATTTTAAAAAATTATCTATCTATCATCTATCTATCTATCTATCTATCTATCTATCTATCTATCTATCTATCTATCTATCTATCTATCTATCTATAATCTCTACCTATCTAACTATATTTAGTGGGAGAGAAGGCATGCACCACAGTATAGATATGGATGTCAGAGGGCAACTTGCATGGGTCTGCTCTCTTCTTCTAGGGTGTGGAACTTGAGGATCACACTTAGGTTGTCAGACTTGGTATGTGCCCATCACCCTCACCCACAGAGCCATCTCAGCAGTCCTCTTCCTATTTTCACTTTTATTCTAGTGGTAACTATTGCATTCGTGTCTTTATTAAGAGTGTTTCAGTTCCTGTTCTCTAAACTTTTAAAACACTTTTAAGTCTGACTTATCTGTTCTTTCTCCTTGGAATTCTCTTGAGTGTCTACCTGTTCCTTGCACAGTAGTGAAATGTTCTTTGTTTTGTGGTTGTTGTTTGGTTGGTTAGTTGGTTCCTTCTCTCTACCCTCTTTTCCTATTATTTCAATTTATTCATTTGTACTTTTGGACAACATTCCACCGCTTTTCACAATCCATAACAAATTTATTTCCAAGCACCATTTTTACATGTGTGCATGTGTGTTCCAGACTCCTTGCCATTCACCTTGTTTTCTGTGACAGGTTGTCTCACTAGGACCAGGTGCTTGCTGATTTCACAGTGCTGGCCTAGGAGCCCTGATCTGGGACTTCAGAGCATCACTGTCTGGCCCAGCTTATCTGAAACCTGAGTGTCTGGAATCTAACTCAGATCTTCAAACTTTCACAGGAAGCATGCCATTGGCTGAGCTATCTCCTGGATCATCACTTCTCATTATCATTTTCAGTCCCAGAATGCATTTGTATATTGTAAAGGGTCCTTTGTCTTTCTTTCTTCAGGAGTTTTCCTATCATTTGCTTTGCAGGTTACTTTGATCCATCAGAAGATTTATGCAGGGCTGATGGATGCAGTTCCTTGGGCCTTAGGAAGTTTTACACTCTGTGGTGCTTTGACATCTGCATATTATTTTCACAGAACAAGAAGATTCCACCTACATACTCTTCACACAGAATTATTTCTTTTGGAAAATCCTGCTCCATTTTTCCTTGTTTTATATATTTGTTCAAAGACTTCAATATTAATCTAATTATGCAGTCAATGCCAGATCTTTGATCACTTGCTTATAATTTGTGGGAATTGCAATCTTTATCTATTAAAACTGGTGATTCTTTTAGGATCAGTCTCAGACCTTGGAATTCTAGTGTTCTTCTTTTTTCGTATGCACAGAGTGCATTTAATCTTTTAACACTTTTAGATGTTAAACCTGTTCTGCTGTTCTAGTTTTCCTTATCCAGGGAATTTAATAGTTGTAAATATTAGCCTGTAGTTCACTTTCTTGTATTTTTCTTCCTTTTTAATACAATTTTCTCTTCCTTAGTTGTTTTTTCTAACTTTTGTCACTAGATTTTATTATATTTTTACTTGATTCAGTTTTTTGAATGTCTGTAACTTGTTCATTCCTTATTTCTATTTTAATTACCTAATGAGTTTAAATAGTATTTCATTTCTACATGTTTTTGTTTATTTCTGCTTCATGTTTTCATTTTCTAATAGGAACTGACTTTCCCTCTCCTTTGGTCTTTTTCAGGGGACATCATTTTCCTTTGAATGATAATTTCTCATCTCCTCCTGTTCCCTGGCTGTTTTATTGGATGAGAACCATCTTTAGTTGACATATATGCCTTGATTTTCTGTGGTTTCCTGAAAAAAAAAAAAAATATATATATATATATATATATATATATATATATATATATATATATATATATATTTTCCTTCCTACCTTTGCTTTTTGAATTTGTGTATTTTTATCATTTTCTTTTGTAACAAGTTAGAACGTTAGAGGTGGTTCTAAGGGATTGCTTGCCTCTCATTTGTTTGTTTGTTTATTTATTTCAAGTTTGGGATAGTTCACAAGAAAGTGGCCAAGCATACTGTTAATGCATTGTTGAATTTTCTTTGACCTTGTTTCCTCTTCACTCTTGTGAATTTTGTATCTTCCGATGTTCCTTCTTTTCATTCTATCACACTTGTCCAAGGAAGGTTTCCTTAATTCTCTATTTCTTATTTCTTCCTTGTAAGCTACACCAACAACAGCTTCCTGACCATTTCACATCCTGTGCAGTCTCCTCCTTGTCCTCTGTGTGTTGCTAACTCATACCCAGTTTTACCATCTCAACAAGGCTTACTCTTACTGAATTAGTCTTTTGAAGCAGGATTTTCACATCATAACTGGTCCTCTGCCTCTGCAATTTTTGTTTTTAATGTTCAGTTTGGCCTATGTACAAGGCAGGCCCCAGAATGCATCATTTCCTGGGACCAGATGAATTTCCTCTAAGTCACAGTATTTATGAAATGTGCATAGTCTATGAAAAGTGTGATTTTTACTTAGTGTGCTGCACCCTTTGGTGACTGATGATATCATACCTATGTAGGAAGTCCTGTCAGGCAGACTTTTTCCACATCAGCACCAGCTGATTGCTGCTTGAAGCTCAGAATTGTGTTCAGGGGACAGGGCTCTGAGAGTTTTCAGGACTTTTGTACTTCCTGAATACAGTTTTAGTAAAAAATATTTCAACTTACTTGATTTTAATGTCTGGAACAAGGTGACAAAGCATACTACCAGTGTGTTCACTTGTTTATTCTGTCTCAAAGGTGTTAGATTCATGCTATGTAGTACACAGTCATTTATTAGTTGCAAGTTGTTTGGGGGGATTTTACTTTCTAGATTCTAAAAGAGATAGGGTATTTTTCTGTTTAGGGACTGTTTGTCCATAGCTTTAAATTTTACAAGCATTTTGACTATTGCTTCCACTTCCTTAGAGTTTTCTGGAAAATATTTTCCAACTTTAAACTTTGCAATATTTTTGAGTTATTTAAAATGTTGCTTACATGTACTATAGGGTATTAAATATGCTGTTAGGGCACTTGGATTTTGCTTTAGTGTAATTCACATGTCAATAATTATATATATTGACATAGTATATATATACATATATGTATATGGATTAAAGATTAGCATTTTATAAATTTTTAAGAAAAATTTGTCTCTTTTTATTATCTGTTCACGATTCTGATATTAAAATATTTCTGTGCTGTGGGATGTTCTGTATGCTGTGAATGTGTTGTTCTGGTTGGCTGATAAATAAAACGCTGATTGGCCAGTAGCCAGGTAGGAAGTATAGGCAGGATAAACAGACAAGGAGAATTCTAGGAATTCAAAGGCTTTGTCAGTAGATGCCAGCCCTCTGTCCAGAGAGCAGCATGCAACAGCACACAGGTAAAACCACTGAACATGTGGCAACATATAGATTAACAGAAATGGGCTGAGTTTAAATGTAAGAGCTCGTCACAGTAGGCCTGAGCTAATGGCCAAGCAGTTTTAATTAATATAAGCTTTTGAGTGATTATTTTATAAATGGTTGCAGGGTCCATGGGGCTGGGACCAGAGAAAACTTCAGCTACATTTCTGTGCCTTTCTTCTTTATAATACTAGTTTTAAAGTTTTAGACAGTTGCTGGGGCTGGATAGATGGCTCAGAGGATAAAATGCTTATTAGTCATAGACAAGGTCCTGCATGCCAATCCCTGGGGCCCACCAAAGGCCAAGTGCACCATCCTACATCTGTAATCCCTGTGTTTCGAATGACAGCTACTCCAGCCAAAACTAAGCTCGAGGTTGAGGTAAAGACCCTGACTCAAAAGTGGAGAGGGACAGCAAGCCACTTGAAGTCAACTTCTGGCCTCCACATTTACAAGAACAGATCAGTGTACCCTCAGGCACATGTGTACACAGACAAAAACAAAGCAACTCTCAGGCAGTTGCTGGGAGTCTAGAATTATCATTGCTCCTCATCCACACATGTGTCTTATTTTTTCATTAATGCCTACCTTTATACTTTAAATTTGATGAGAAGTCAAATGATTAGAAATTTGTCTTTCAATCACATGTTCTTCCCAGTTTAAACTGCTTGTGTGAGTTCTGTATTTGCAGACTTACTGTTCCTGACTTGACCTGTGACCTTGGGTCATATCTGCTCTTGTCACAGTTTAATCTAGACACAGCACCTGCCAATGCCTTAGCTGGAGTGTCCTGACTCTTATTTTGATTAACTCTGATGAGAAGTCAAATTTTCACAAGTTCACATAGGAAAATCTTTCCCAGGTTCTTGCATGCTGAAAACCACTTGTCAGTTGATATAATAATTGACTGACACCTGATCTAGAGATAAAATACATAGGTCAGTTTCTATCCTCAAGTAATTTGTAGGTGTTGCCCAGCTGTCCTTGCTGTTGAATGTTGCCATGGTGATGATGCAGCTGGCCTTGTGTGTTGCTTATTTCTCCTCCCTTTTATAAGTAAATTGATTATTGCTCATGGTTCTCTGAGGAAGTTTTTTTTAAAGCACAGTACCTTTATTACAAATCATTTTAGACTTATTCATCCTGTGTCTTCTAGGGTATAGGTTAATGGTGAAAAATAATTTCTTTTAGAAATCTTAAGTGAGTCTTTTTTAGTTACCTTTTAAAAAATATGATTTATTTTTTCTTTTATAGACTTTGATTTCATACAGTATAAGCCTTAATTTCCACTCATTTTAATCCTTCTAAAGACTTCCCTTTATTTTAATTTTATATTGTATTTTCATTATATGTCCTATTGACCTGACTAAATATTATTCATGGTTCCTTCTATGCCATCTCCATTTCTGTTTTATTTTTTTTACTCCATTTGCTTCTTAAATGAGTTTTTCACCAAATGATCATCCTCAAATCTTTATTATGCAATAATATTCTTTCATGTTTTTACACTTACAGCAGCATTGCTTCATAGCATAGTTGACCATAAGGTTGGTCATAAAGTATTTGTCCTCCATATTCATTTACATCTTGGGAATATTTGTATCTGTGGTAATGTTTCTTTTTTCGTGTCTTTTTCTGATTCTTGCCTTTCCTCTTTATAGTGCATTTGTGGAAAGGGGAGGAAGTGAGCTGATCCTGTATTCCATTTGACTTTCATGCTGGAGAGTACGGAGTATTTATTTATTTATTTTTCTGTTGATATATCTGAGGGTCTTCTGCATGAGTTCCTACATAGACAATTGTCCCAGCAGTGAGTGCAGACAAACAGAGATGCTGGAAGTCTGTCTTTTGTATGCTTGTTGGCACTTTAGGGCTTCTCTCTTTCTTAGCACCACAAACATTGTTCTGTTAAAAAAGCAGTTCCCTGTGTTTCTTCATTTAGTCTCACCATCTCTGCTTTCTAGCAGACTCTTTGATGTCTGCTGCACAAGAGAGCACAAGGAGCTACAGGTTTGCTCAGTTGTCTGACTAGCACTTTTAAGTGCTTATTATTACTTCATTATTAAATTAATAAATTGATGAACTCATTTACATAACTGGTTGAGTTTATAATCTATCTGGTATTAAAACACAAATGAAGAGAAGACTCAGACTAAGAAAAGGATGACTCAGACAATAGGGTTGCAGAGAAGAAAATACCTTTTTACCAATGAGTGCTTACAAGTACACAAGGCAATGTTTAAAACCATGAATTAAGAAAAATCCCCCCCTCAAAATAGCTTCTTAGTGGGCCATTCTGTTACATATTTATTGGTGTTGTCTGACTTCAGTCATGTGTGAGTTTAGTTTCAGGATGACACCCGGTAAATAGTGGGAATTGAGACATTAGAATTTAGTGATAGACAAAAGTTTTCTCTGCTCACTATTATTTCTAAATCTCATTTCCTTCTAGAGGGTTAGCTAATATTACATCCTGGAATACATGTCCTACTAATTCCTCAGACATACAGACAGAATAACCATGACTAATACAAAGAAATCAATTTTTTTTTAAATTTTCTTTCAAAACCAACAGTATTATTTAGTGCAATTTTCTCCAAAGATTGGGAGGGAGATGAGTTACCTGTACCCAGTCTTACTGAGGCAGGCTCCACATCAATGCTATAATGATATGGAAATCCATATCATTCAAATCCTTCACAAACAATTGATTCTTCCTGGACACTTCCTAGAACATTCTTATCACCTTAGGCTTTTCAAATTTTCACATGATGTTCTTCTGTATACTCTTTAATTTTCTTTAAATTGCAATTACTATATAATGGGATCTTTTATTTTAAAAATTAAAATTTTTTCAGTCAGTCCTGGCAAATTTTGAAATCTCATATCTGAACAGCCCACTTTGTCTTCCATATCCCAATGACCGCTTTATACATGATTATTCTGTGTCTATCCAAAATGCTCTATAAGCTATTTTATGTATTCATTCTTTTACATTCTAAGGATGTTAAAAATCAACTCAACCCCACCATGCTTCTAAATTCTATTTTTATTCTTTTAGCATTTGAATACTCCTCTATTCAATGTTTCCATTGTCAGTTGCAGAAGTAAAGTTTCAGGTTATGAGTATGAAATTGAATTCTTTAAAATGAATCAGGATGTCCTCTGTCACTCTCAGTGGATGTGTGTAATATTTACTTAAATACCTCGCTTGCTTTATTTTCTGTGTCTGTGAGTTCAGTGTTCTATTTGTCCAGCTTCCCCCCTCTCCTTCATGGTGTGACTCTCCCCAGATATTTGGTTATGCTTGGTTGTGTCTTTGTCTTTGTATTTGAGAACCTCTGCTACCTTTCTGGCAATGTTATATCTGTTTGCACAGACACCCTGGGCTGTGGGCCAGGTCAGATCACAGCAGTTTGTACTGATGTCTGGGTAGAGCTACAGTGAAGGTAAGGAGGAATTTCAGCCTCCTGGATTGTTATTATCTATCGAATCACTTCTGACTTTTTATCAGCTTTGTGAGCCATTGCCTTGGTCTTCACTGCAAATTCTATGTCACTTATGCTTGTACTCTGGACAGGAAGTCTGTATTTTGGGTGTCATCTGCCTTCTTGATTTTTGTTGAGCAGCAATGGAGCACTCTGCATGCTGCTGTTGAGTGGTTTTTTTGATACTTTTTCTGCAATATCACTTTTAAATGTAATCATTCCATATATTTACTAGTTGAGAAAAACTATCAGCCCTTGCAATCCTGTTGCCCTGGCTTCCATCATGAGAATGGTTGGTCTTCCCACGGTTACAGTTGAAACCACTTAGGAACCCTGTTGAGCTGTAACCATTCACATCATGGTCCCCTCTCATTTTAACTCCTCACTGACTGACCTAAATCCTTCTTAAAATAATATCTTATGGGGTAAAAAGATAACATGAATCATTCCTCTCTTACTAACGCATATTTTCCCCTGAAGGAAATAACTCACCCTTTTCCCATATGGGTTCTTCTGACACAGAGAGGGGATGTTTCTTGTAGAAGGCATCCCATCAAGCCTGATGTTTGCTGCATTTACGACTGCAGTTTAACTGTGGGTTCTGCTGGCTAAAAGATTTTATTGTGAATATTTTCACAACTTCATTTAGTGTGGTGAGTAAAGAGCATACCTTCAAATCCGGCTCCAGGAGCACTGGGCTCCTCATTGCCCATTCTCCTTCCCCATGACATTCATATTACTCATATTTTACCTAAGCTGCCCCTTGAGCCTTGAGAACAAATTATCTAGAGTGTAGTCCTTATAAATATAAACTATAAACCTTGCTTATTGTTCGGCCTATGTTTCTTCCTTAGTTCCAAGCCATTATGCCTACTCTTGCCATTCTATAAGACTGTATAATTTCCACCCCTCACTGACAGTCCCGCCATCATATTTATAATTCCTTATCATTTTCTGCTCAGCTTTCCATTCCACATCAATTTTGCCCCCAATTCTCCTCATCTGTGGAGATTTGCTTACATTATAGGTAGGTGGTAGGTGGATAGATAGATAGATAGATAGATAGATAGATAGATAGATAGATAGACAGACAAACAGATAGACATATTTCTCACTTCCAATAAAATCAGATAGCCCAGGAGTGTGCAGGCAGAGGGGATGCATATGATTGCTATCCCTCCTCACTGCATGAGTCCTCCTTAGAGTACAGCCTCAGAACTTATAATGGTTCCACACATAAAAATAAGCATAATCCCAGTCAACTAGTCCTGTTAATAAATCAAAGAAGCCCGCCATTCACCGGCTGCTTCCACTGCTCCCAGGGTGTCTGCAGTATAATAGGGCATAATTCACTCCTCACAAACACTTAATACCACATTTCCACCATTTACAATCTGATAATATTCAAATACTATTGCCATATTATGCAGCTCTCAATCGCAGATGCGATTCCATAACAGCCTCACACTTTGGCATGCATTATGTAAGTTGCTATAAAATTGCCCGTCTTAAAACTCTTCTTCAATTGCAACCAGTATCATCGCTTCACACACAGAGCTTCCGGAACATTAAAAATTTAGCTTCTTTGCTATTTAGCAGGTTTAGCAAAAGGGAGCAAAACAGACACACAGATGTTCCCCCTTCAGAGTCCCCAGGAGGTCTGAGGCAAGAGAAAGAAACCCCACAATGGAGACGGCAATGACACTGAAGACACTTTTATTCAGATATGAAAGGAAAAAGAAATAATGGACCTATTCGTTGTCCTTTCTGGGAACTGAGGAACACTCTGCCATTTGTGTTTGTGCGTGTTTTTGCTGGAGAGACCCTGCAGGAAATGAGTGTTCTCATCTCAGACACTCACTTCTCCCACTTATAGTTTCCTGAGACAAGGCGGTGTGTGCGTTTTCTATTGCTAAGATCAGCTCAGTAACTGGAGTCTAACACTACTCTCCTTCTACCCTCAGCTCACTGAAGTGCCAAGTACATAGACAGACTGTGATTGTCGATCTTGCCTGTCACCTGATAGGATCTGATGAACTGTGAGCCATGCCCCTGGGCAGGTCTCTGTGGTATTTTCTGGAGAGGATGAATTGTGGGAAGAAGTCTGCCCATTCCCCAAAGCATGTGGCACTATTCAGCAGCAACCCAGATGCAAACGGGTCCAAGGAATGAGAAGGGCCATCTTTTGCCTTCACTCCCTGCTGGTGACTGGGTGAATCTCAGCTGACACCGCCATTCTTCACCATCATCAGACTCCAGCTTCTTCCAATTCCACTTGATCTGCAGAGCTGTGATTCTACAGGATTTCAACTACAGATTGTCATTGCTGAGGCATCCAGCTCTGGCCTGAATAGCTACCAGGTTCTCAATTTGGGCAGAGTACAGACGGCTGTTGTCAAACTAGTCAATCTTCATCCATTGCTTTCTAGTAAATCCAAGACATATGCATTCTGTCAGCTCCATCCTCTAGAGACCTTTAACACACAGATCTGCTGTTCCAAAAGGCAGAACATGAGGCCAAATAGGAACACACCCTCAGAAGGGGCAGAGCATGGATTTTCATTCATGTCCAGTGATAAAAGACAGATAAGAGATATTTTCTGATAATAAGTTTTGATGGAAGGGAATAAAATCCAGGCTTCTGGTTTCAAGAAAGGAAGAGAAGGAAGGTGGTTATAAAAGACTGAAAGCAGCATGCTGTAAAATGAAGACAGTTCTTTTAGTGTGATAGTATTCTAGCAAGATGTGGAATAGGGGAAGTTAGAGTTTTGAGTTTCTAATGTTAGCTGCTTCTGTGCAGCTGGACAGTCCAAGCCAAATTGTCTGAACCTGGGGGTCTTTGCTTCTTAACTGATAAAATAATGATAAAGTCGACAAGACAGCCATCCCTGATCTGTGGGGGCAGCTTTGCTGTGGAGCAGATGAGAATATATTATACTCTTTAAAGTCTTCGGGCTGGGCTTAGATCAATGAGAACTTAAAAAGGAAAACTGTGAAGGTAACATAGGGAGATAACACACATAGACAGATGGTTTGCCAATTAGTCATTAAGCCTTTTCTCCCCCTTGCTTTGGTGTCCTCTCCTTTGAAGATGGCTGTGCTGTTGCTGCTGATGCTCCATGAGTGGGTGTGGCCAGGAAGATAAAAGGAGGTTGACACACATCTCGTTCCCTGTCTTGTCTACTTCGAGATGATTTACCTACCTTCCTGGTTATCCAGAGACCCGTTAATCACCAGCAACAGTGACTGACCACGACCACAAAACTTTAGAGGAATGCACCCAGACTCCTGTTCTGAGAGAAGAGGTTTTTCTAGTGGTTTGGGAATGGCTGTCCTGGGGAGAGCTGAAGCTGCTTTGAGAGCATTTCTCTGAAGGCCAGGGAGAGACAGACCTTTGAACAGCATGCAGTCAAAGCCAACCAGAATTAAAACCATAAGTAAACTAGGGGACTAGGGGACAGAGGGCACTTAGGTGGAAGGGACATGTGTTTTTTTGTTTGTTTGTTTGTTTGTTTTTTGTTGTTTGTTTGTTTGCAATTATTTTCTCAGATTTTACCTGAAAGTATCCAAGTGCATTGTTTACAAAGATTTTTTACAGTTTTTAACAATTTTTTTAAATTAGGGGTCCTCAATTTTATATTTTTGTAAAATCTACTGCTTTGTTTCGTTTTGAGCAATCATTTAAAAATAATGCAAACCATTTCATTTTAATATGTAATTCGTTGTGCTAAGATATACAGTAGACCATTTCCAGAGTACAAGGCTTATCAAGGCAGAGTGCTTGGACTAGATATGAAGGGTTCCAATCCAGCCTCCTTCATGCCCAGCTATTGCTGAACCCATTGGCTTTGCTCCCTTCTCAATTCTGGATATTAAGTGCACTGATGAATTTGGCCCCGGAGACTTTGTCCAGTGGTCGACTTTGGTCATTTATCACCAGCACAAAGATTTACAAGAGTGTTCAAAGTAGTAGATGTGGAGTGCGGGTTTGTAGGTTGGTGGTAAGCTGCAAATACCAAGTCCTGAAGACGCAGGGTCAATGCAAGCCTTGCCTGATGGGGTCCCTATGAGGGATGCTGTCCCACTGCCCATACTACTTCACCATAAACGTACTAGAGGCAGCAGCATTTCCTGCAATCTTATTGTTTTAAAGTGGTAGCTATTAGAAAATGAACTATTTCATTCATACAAAAATAAAAACCAAACCAGCATGAACAGAAAGAAACTTTAATGCTTACTCTTTTTTTTTTTTTTCTTGGTGGCTATGTTAGATGTAACCTTCCAGACAATCCTGCATAAACCACTTATGAGGCATAATAAAAAATGTTATATAATTAAGGCAAAAACATTGGTACCTGAAAGCAACATTTTATTTCATTTTACTTGCTTTGAAGGGTTTTTATTTCTGTTTTTTTTTTTTTAAATTTTAAGCTAAACATATTGACATACCTCCAATATTAATTCCAAATCTGAGGCAGGAGGTTTGCTACAAATTCAAGGCTAACCTGGGCTTTGTAGTGAATTGTGTGTCAGCCTAATTATATAACAAGATCCTGTCTGAAAAAACAAAACAACACAATTATTTAAGTTTTCAAAACCATGTAAAGGTCAGTTTTTGTTTATTTGTCATACACACACACACACACACACACACACACACACACACACTTATAAACATCTCTAGTGTAAACACAACTGAGGCGTCAAAGGTTTTTCTCAAAACAACTCTGTCATGGATAAGAGTGAAGACCACGGAGACAAATCAATAGCAGTGGAGAGGGACAGGGCCAGTGAAGTTCTTGATGGTCCCAAGGGCAGATTCAAATGAAAGGTTGAACAATCATTTGCTAAATCTAATAAAAAGTAATGACAGTATTTTCATTCTCTGTCCATTTATCAATCCACTTAATAAATAAGTGGCTGTTAGGGAAATGCGTTAGGTACTAAAGATGTATCAGTGGACTAGATAGATCATAAGGTTGACCCCTGTCCTCAAGAACCATGTAATTGAACAGAGAACACAGCCAGTGAGCAACTAATTTCAGTTATAATGATAGTTATGGAAGGGCAAAGGGGCAAAAAACTTAATCAAAAAGATAGAGAAATGCCTTAATACATGTCCTCTATAAAATGTCCTTTAACCCGAGAGCTTCCAAGTGGGTAGGAGCATGCAGTCTCAGCCAGAAATTCCTGCTGGTATAAGCACCGCACTGTGGCTACAGCCAAGTTTACTATGGAGTGGTTATCATAGTAGAGGGTGTTGTGGTATTAGGATGGAGGACATAAGCCAAGAAAGCACAAGGGAAGGCATCATCAAATTGTGAGACCCATGCCTATCTGAGCATAAAGAGGGTTGAGTGACTAAAGTGGCATTGCCTGGAGTTCTCCAGGATTAGGAAGTTTTAGAGTAAAGATAGTTGAAAATTTCTTGTTATTGTGGAACTTGCATATAGTGAGGGGAAAAGGGATCCAGGATCCAAAGGATGGATGTCACGTGTATTGTGTGGAGGTGATGACAAAAAACACTTAAGGTACTGAAAAATTAAACAAAAGCATAGGTTAAGGATGTTTGCTCCTATCCAGGATTTACCAAACCTTAACATGGATGAGTCCAAGGCAGTGAATATGTGTCACATCGTTGCATCACATGCGGGCTGTAAAGTGAGCTGCGTAGTGGGAGGGGGCTCCAGAGACATGAAAAAATACCCCTTTGTTCAAATGGAAGTTTAGATCTCTAAGGAGATCTCTACAAAAAAGGAGAGTAGCGAAAAAAGGAGAATGTAAGTTTTATTTCCAGGTTGGATGTCTGCCTCAGTAGCCAGGAAGACAGTATGTTACCACAGGAAAAAAGCAACATCTTGGAGGGAAGAAGGACCCACAAGGCCCTATCTCCCTCAAGGATTAATGGTAGAGGATAGTTGGGGGGAGGGATTTCATTTTCTTCAGCCACTGACAAATTGCCCTTGCTCTGTTAAAGAACCACATACTCTAGGCAGGCAAGAGGCTGCAATTAAATTCAGTAAGTCACACAGAAAAGCTACATGAAAGTAGGAGGTGGGCTTGTTAGGATGAAAAGTGGTATCAGGAGAGAAAGGGGAATGAGAAAAGGGGATGGAGTGAAAACAACAAAAACTCATTTTATAAATAGAAGGAACTGTCAGTCAATTTTAAAAAAAACTCTGTAAAGCACTGGAATACAACTATGTTTACTACTACAAGAGAAATGGAAACAGGTGGAAGGAAGCAGGTAGAAAAGAAAGGTGGGACCATTGCTTAAAACAGCTGGCTTGGCTAAGAGGATCTGGTAATGTGGGCACTGTGGAATCTTTTACAGGATGGGCTTGAGACAGGATGCCTGAGGTCCACTCAATAGAACTCAACTGTAGCTAGAGTTTTCCTGCCTTGCCCACAGTCATGACAAATCTCTGTCACCTGCCAGTCCCACAACTGCTCAGACCCTACCAAGTAAACACAGAGACTTATATTGCTTATAAACTGCATGGCCGTGGCAGGCTTCTTGCTAACTGTTCTTACAGCTTAAATTAATCCATTTCCATAAATCTATACTTTGCCACGTGGCTCATGGCTTACCGACATCTCCACATGCTGTTTGTCATGGTGGTGGCTGGCAGTGTCTCCCTCCTCAGCCTTCCACTTCCCAGAATTCTCTCAATTCTCCTCTCTGTTAATCCTGCCTATACTTCCTGCCTGGCCACTGGCTAACCAGTGTTTTATTTATTGACCAATCAGAGCAATTTAACATATAGACCATGCCACAGCACTTAACAGTCCAAGAATGCTTATCAGGTGCAAGAGGCAAGTAAAAGGGCAAAGATGATTCCCAGTCAAGGCAAGGAATCTTTCCTCATCCTCTTTATCCCTTTGCTCTTGAAAAGCTAGAGCAGGGCTGTGAGGAAACCCCTTGCATTTGATGCAGGCATGGCTCAGGGGTTCATTATATATCCTGGGAAAGGTGCAGTTTTCCAAGGACACTCACCATTGCTGTCATGTAAGACAACAAGGAACTTGCAGTCTCGCCAGAATATTTGTGGGAACAAGATGAGACCATAGTTTACCAAAGAACACCTTGAAGCATTCCCATTGACTCATTTTCCATCCCAGGGAAGTGAGATTCTCTGACAAACCTTCTAGATTTACCTGGCTCTTGCTTCTCCCTAGGCAGCTTGGCCAGATCTGCCTCTTGCTGGCCTTGCTGGAGCTCTGACGTCAATTCCTTTTCTCAGGACAGATGAGCTTTGAGTTCATCATCCCTGTACAGCATCTGGGACAAAAAATAAACAATCTCCTTAAGGTAAAAAAACAAAAAAGTTCAGCCATAGAACTTAGCCAAGAATGAAGTCTGTAAACAGAACAGACCGAGCTCCACGCTTCACTTGAGAATAGGATATTTCCTTTAGACAGAATCTCTCACTAGCCTGGAGCTGATCAGGTAGACTAGGCTAACAGGCCAGTGAGCCCAGGAACTCATCTCTTTCTAGTTCCCCAGGGCCAGCCAGGATTACAAGTGCATGCTGACAGATCTGGATTTTACAAAACAACTTGGGTTCTGGGACTGGAGCAAAGCAAACACATCATCAACTAAGCTATCTCCACAGCCCACCATTTTATTTTTTATCCAAATCAGAGCCTCCAAGACCATCAGAACTTTGTGAGTGCAGCAGCCAAGGCCAAGGGCTCACCCCAAAGTTTCTGTAGCCCACTTCACCTCATGAATTGCATGATCTTGCCAGGTGATATCAAGCCTTCCTGTCTATGCCATAATAAATGAAAACAAAACAGAGCAAGTAGAAATGAAACAAAGCTCTGCTTAGCATTTTTTGTTGATACTTTTGTCATTCAGTTTCTTTAGCACAAAAAACAACAACAACAACAACAAAAAAAAAAAACAGTACAGCCCTGACAGTGTTGTGGTGTATATTGAAATGGAGAAGAGATAGCTGGTGTCTGTGTCCAAACAGAGCAGCCTCTCATAGGAAATATCTCACAGAGTCATGGTATTTGATGCGCCTGATCCCACAGACACATTGGAAGCACTTGTGAGATAAAGAGGAAGCCTGGAGTTGTATGACTTCAACCTCATGCTGAACCTGGC
This sequence comes from Peromyscus maniculatus bairdii, assembly GCF_049852395.1. Taxonomy (NCBI): domain Eukaryota; kingdom Metazoa; phylum Chordata; class Mammalia; order Rodentia; family Cricetidae; genus Peromyscus; species Peromyscus maniculatus. The sequence continues at coordinate 18,553,699 of NC_134870.1, read as the reverse complement.
ATCTGTGCTTGTTCTATAACCCCTGCTCCCTCCTTCCTTCTGTCTGATGTGAGTACCGGGTACAAAGAGTGGCATTCTCTGCCTCTTAGAGTAAGGGATGGAAGCTGAGAATGTTTCTACTGCAGAGGGAGCCATCATACCTCACGTTTCCTAGGTCATTTTCAGGTCCATTAAGCACCAGACAATGTCTACTTCTTCTGCTACACAGATGAAGAACATTTCATCTAAATTCTTTGGGTAACAGTACTAACTCTCAACCTGAAAGTAGAGGAACACTTCTAAGAAGTTAAAAGGAAGAAAATTTTAAAGTCCAGTGTCCTATTATTTTATGAGGATAATCTCAAACACACTGGGATTATATACTAAACACAATCAGCCCTTTGTTTCAAAGCACAGCGTAGGCGAAGAACTTCAGTGGCTTTTTTTAAGCAACAAAAATTGGATTTTTATGCTTCAACTCCCTGGGAAAGCAGATGGGGAAAGAGGACTACCCCCAATGTCCTACAACATTCTCAGCAGGGTCAGTCTGGATCCAGCCCTTTTTTCTACACTGGGCATCAGCAGACAATAGTTCTCATTTAGGTTCATGGAAGAGCCCCATGTGTATTTTAAAGCCCCATGTCCTACGGAGTATGAAGAACAACTTACTCTTTGTCACTGTCAACTGTCAGACTTTGAAAACAGTGAAGTTGTTTGAAGTTGGGGTCCTGGAGTGCTGAGGACATCATCTGCTATGTCAGTCATGATGACTACCCATAGGTTGCCACAAGACATTATTCAATTCCTTGTACTCAGGTCTTTTGAACTGATGTGTTGAAAATTTGTGCTACTAACTGCTCTTCAAACACAAATGAGAATGTTATGACTCCTGCAGCCAGGATCATTGAAGGTTGATAATTTTAGGCTCTGGACCCTGTGCTATATATAGAGTATGCTATGTCCCCATGCAGGCTGGGCTGCCTTAGCCTCCTTCATGATGACTTTGTGTTCCATCTGTACAAATGGTCTGTCTGTGGAAGAAAGACTGTGCTCTGATAGCTCAAATCCTAGCACTTGTTTGTGATTTTTAGCAGAAAATCAGGAACCTGATTATAAAAGAACTTGCAAGAAATAAAGATAAGCAGAAAATGGCATACTTGCAGAAAGCAACCAGGGAAGAAAAGAATTAAAAAAACAATGCATCTTATGAGATATTACTTAGATATCAATTCAGTTTACACACACACACACACACACACACACACACACAATCTGTGCTCAAGAATTCTTTGATCATTTTCTCCTTCACCATGTACGATGGGCTACCTTACTGCACACATTTTAATAGATACACTATTACCAAAGTCAACTTTCCGGAAGACAGAAACTTATAAATTTCTCCTCAGAGTTTTACAGTTAAGAGACTCACATAACCTTTTTTGACCTTTAGAAAAAGCTGTCAGCCTGGTTGTTTGTAGCACTCTGTATAAGGCAATGTGTCTCTAAAGGCAGTACCTGCATCCTGTGAATCCCTGCAACATAGATCCTGGTTATAATGAGAGTTCCTTGAAATCGCTCGCCTGTGCCATTGTTGTGTCTGGTCCATTAAATCCTCAGCTCATGAAAGAAAGGAGTCCCATCTAGTCTCTACTAGGTCAGGGGATATACGTCCCTCAGAAAAGTGCTGGCTGGAGAGATGTGATTGATTGGGTGTTTTGAAGTGTTTATACAAACATAGGAACTGGTTAGATAGATATATTGTGCCTGTGGCTTGAAGAGACAGTAATGGAAGTGGCCATCTGGCAGCTGCACCTTGTCTCAAATTTTGTTCTTTGTGAGGAATGATGATGGAGATGATAGAGGTAGAGGTGACTTTCATCCTAAGGTCCAGACGTTCAAGGTTATTTGTGCCCAAGGCCGAAGAACAAAAGGGTTAATTAGCAAGCTATTTCCTGTTTATTGATCTGTTTTTCCCTCCGTTCACTTGCCCACTGATACTGAAATATGGTTTCTGAAAAGAAAACTATGAGTTGATCATAAGGTGGTGTCACAACAGCTTGATGTAGAAAGTGATGGCATGTTAAATGTTTACTGGGTGCAAAACTAAGTGATGATTCTTTCCAACAAATGCAATTCTCACCGTGATTATAATACAGCAGAGACCATCAGAGAGGACAAAATGTTTGTACAAGGACTCAGAGGTTAGAGGGAGTTGCTGCAGGTAGGTAAACAAATTAAGAATTCGTCTCAAGGTGTATAATACTGTCCCACAAACTAGGAATTAGAACTATTTACAGAGATGATAAAGTACTTGAAACAAAATACCTTCCCAAGAAAGGCTCTTGCAGAGCATGGAGCTAAGGACATAAGAGGAATTAGAAGATACTGAGGGAAGATACTGAGGTGTTCTGGAGGATGACTCTTTGATACTTCCTTAAGAGCAGTTCTTTAGAAGCATAATGAACAAATCCATAACAAATGCACCATATATTTCATGTGTTGTGTGCATATGTGTTAAACAAAATATCTCTCTGGATGAGAAAGATGATTGAAAATTCCAATTTTGAACCTTTTTACAAGATTTATTTATTTTTATTTTATTCATAGGGGTGTTTTGCTTACATGTGTGAAAGAGCACCATGAGAATGCCTGGTAAATATGGAGGACAGAAGAGGGCATTAGATACCCAGGAGTTGGAGTTATAGGCAATTGTGAGCTGACATGTGGGTATTTGAAATCAAACACAGGTCCTCTGCAAGAACAGAAAATGCTCTTGCCCACTGAGCCATCTCTTTAGCCCCAATTTTGAATGTTTTATGATAAAAGTATCTCAGTGTAGTCTCTGAATTAAAAAAAAAAGTAAAGGAGGTTGATAATTCACTTCTGATAATTCACTTCTTCAGGTATTGCGATGAACTGAAAATTTTGAGATCAAAAATTCCTATTTTAATGGTACTGGGTCAATTTTTGTTTCTAAATAAAACAAGAATTTATTCTCCAAGGAATAATAAATGTACAATTTTATTTCACAAAATATCAATTCCACATTCTTTGTTTTTTTGCTAGTTGAATTATAGCACACTTTTATTCATGAACTCTACACTCTTACTCTATTTCTATCAGGTGCCAGTGAAAAAGTGTGGATCTAAGACTGATTCTCATCCAGTTCTTCTGTGTACACTGGAAGCACCTGAACGTCAAACACCCCCTCCCACCCACCCACCCCCAAACACAAACACCCCCTCCACACACACCCACACATACATCCCTGAAAACATTCACACTCGATGTGAGGGGATGAACATTGGTATTTAAAATTAGCTCCCAGTGGAATTCTAATTCGAGACTGGGGTTGCAACCCACTGGTGTATGGCATGTAGTAATCTGCAGTTTTGCTGAGGCACAAAATTGAATCACTTGTGCTTGGAGTGAGTGATTCATCTGGTGAACGAGGCCAGCCTGCCACTCAACTTCTATACTTCTGGACTGTCGGGTCTCACTCAATTTCATCCCCCCACCCCGCCCCCTGCCCACACCCTCGACAGGCTCTTATGAAGCAAACAACAGATTCAATGAAAATAAGCAAACAAAAGTGAGCTAAGAAAACACACTGTTCCCTTTCCTTCTGAAAACTGGATGAAAAGAAAGAAACAATCACTCACATTCAGATCTAAGTGAAAAGATTGTGAGGGATTCTAAGAGAGCCCTCAGTAGAGGATTGCTTAAGCAAACTCTAATTAAGCAATCACATATTACCTGTGTCTTCCCTACTCAGAATGCCAAGCTTCTAAGGTTTGAAAATGCCTGTTGTACAAAGGAATGATTTATCTTCCCAGCTATGTGTTAGATTTTATTGGTTTCATGGTCTCTAGAGTACATCATCACAGAAGCTGAGGCGTGTTTCAGAATTGCACAATAATGAACTCTCTTAGTAATAATAGAAGCGCCGCCTGATGAATGGGCATGCATGCATGCATGTATGTACATACAAGAAAGTGGGAGACACAATCTGCTTTTGTTGAGAGAGCTTCTGCAAGGATTGTGAAGGCTCTCCACTGCAACAGCCAGTGATTTTCTGTCCATAAGAAATGACATATTTGTCATACTTTATTTATCATTTTAGCACCTGATACCTTGAGAAGCTCATTATACAAGGAGTCTGAAGGCTCAAAATTACAGTACCTCTTTTAACAGATATTAGAAGGATATTATTTCTAAGAGGCGGAGGCATTTATTCTAGCTAGTAATACTTTCTTAGATCTAGGAAGAAGACTGAAAACTGTTTCCATGAGTTTCAGTTCCTTTGATGGATAACAATCCTATATTCCATACACAAAAGGCTTTCCATGGACACATATTCCATTCACCTGTTTATGCTTGCATTCCCATTCAGCCTGTGCCACCTTCTCTCCTATTACCCTGCTTTAATGTCTTCCTACTTGTTTGAACTTGATCTTCATAGAATGAGCAAGCTCTAGACATAAGGAAAAACAGACTCAATGTTCAGTGTTCTGTACTTTTTCTTATATGCTAAACAATATTTGATGACATGAAGCCTCGTAGCTCAATGAATGAATGAAGTAGACATCTCATCTGATAACAAAAGCTTCCCAGGGAAACATGATGTTCTTGCTACTGCTGTTATTCAAGGCCACTTGTCATGATCATGACTTTAAGGTCCATGTTGGCACTAAGCCACTGTAGTCATATAATGAATGGAAATGACCTTGGAGAATAAAATTGTTTTTGTTTAGAACCTTACCTAGCTAATGGACATACAAGGTTTGCTTAGTTGGCCTTTTCAATTGCCATGCCTTCTTTCCAAATACCATTCATACATGGATACTTTCGGACCAGGAAGCAGAAAGTCAACAGACTGCAAATTTGCTTTCTGGAACGCAGAGATAAGGCCTTGGAAACACTCCACTGAAGAAGCTGTAAGCAAGCAACATCTCTTACCTCCTCAAAGCCCATGCATCCAAAGTAGAGAGCAGCTGTTTCCATCAATGGGTCTCCTAGCCCCCTAGGAGAAGCTGCACAAAACCTCTCTGCACCACGGGGTTGATGGCTACTTGTCCTTTGCTACTACTGCCTCCACCCTCTGCCATGTGATGCTTCAGGTGTTCAGCCATGAGCATCAGTGACACAGCGGATGCATTCTGAAGTAGCAAACTAGAGGCCCAAAGTTATGTTGCTTATTTAAATGAGAAATTCAGCATTTGTGAAATCTGCTCTACAGTTATAAGGATTATTTTTTTGTTGGCTTTCACATTTTGAGAGCTTATACATTATGCCATTGTTTCTTTTGCTGTTTTCTCATTCTCTTTACTCTATTTCACTCCCTTGATCTCCCCTTTCTCCTCTGCTCTCCTCATCTTTGTCTTGCTTGAATCAGGCAACTCATATTGATTACGGCATATTTTAGTGTAATATAAATGTATAGGGAAAATTTGGTCATAAAACACAGTAGGAAAAATTGTACTTTTGCCAACTTAAACTTGAGCAATGACAGGCAGAAAAGGTACTCCACTGGAAGAGTACATATCAAGACAACCCCCCCCCACACACACACACATAAGAGCAACAGAGGAAAGAGGAAAGAGGGGAGAAAGAAAAAGAGAGAGGGAGGCAGAGAAAGGAGGGGAAGAAGGGAGCAAGGGGGAGGAAGAAGTGGGACAAAGGAATCACAGAGGCATGAGGGTTGTATATATCTCAGTATGTAAACAGATGTTTTCAACACAGAGGAGGCAAACAAAACATTGTTTAAGTGGTTTCCCTTTTCTTCTCGGGTTCCAATACTGTCATATAAGAATGTGTGAGAAGGATAAAATATCCTGTGATGGTATTCAGTTAAGTTACTTCTTTTAAATAGTTTTGTTACATCCAGCCTTTGTGAGGAGAAGAAGAAACTGAGCTCCAGGGACCCATAAAGGCTGGCCAAAGGTTATTGTTGCTGCAAATGACAAAAAAGAGTGGATCCGAGGGAGGACCTCTGCCCTCCCCATCCCTCCTCAGCACACCACCATCCACTTTCCTGGATACTGACACAAAGGCTTATGTGATTTTGGTGCTAAAACAACAGCACACTTCTTACCTCATTGCTTAAAAAACATCCTATTTTTATCCAAAGGGAGAGACTAGAAATATGCTAGGACCTCAGAGGTTAACATAACAAACTATTCCTTTAGAAGTACACTCAGTGGTCTAAAAATGTACACTATTGGTTTGTCTTTTAAAACCTGATATCTTGATTCTTTGTTCTTACTAGAAATTCCTGGTCCAAACAGGATGGATATAAAAATAGGGACAGAAGGAAGGAAATCAGAGAGGGAAAGAAAGAGGTAAGGGAATCAAGGCAAGGGAAGAAGGAGAGGGGAGAGTCGCAGGAAAGAAATGAAGCTGGTATAGAATAGTTCTATTCCCTGGGTAAAGCACAGTGTACAAATTAGTCTATATTAGGCAATCTGACCACTGACTTCCTGGCAGAAAACATGAATGTCAAAAGCATATTGCACCTGTATTACTATGTGGGCATGCTATGGGGTTCTCAGTGCATGTTCAGTAAGGGAAGCAAAAGGCCAGGAAGCCAGCTGGATGGATACAAGAGAGATGACTTTCAAGAAGGGTCATCTGAAGGGAGACTGTACAGAAACCAGACAACTCTTTGCTGATAGTTTTGATGCTCTATTTTTCTTTCAGCTCTCAAAATCTCCATTTTCTTACAATGTTTGATATATAAACTTAACATCGTGTTTGGCCTTACATTTATCATTTTAGGATATTTCTGGTCAATTAAAGCTCAAAATTTGACATGAACCCTGACTGCCTTGAACTCAACTCATGATCACTTCAGGGATTAAAAAGAACGGAGGGGCCTCAGTGGCTGCACAAGGTAGGACAATGAAGAGATAGAAGAGCCATTTAAAGATGCTGCTGTAAAGGGGCCTACAGTTAAACACACACACCAGCACCAATAAAAAGAGAATTAAAACGAATGGCATCAGAATGCATGATCCTCAGTTAGGCTCTGCTAAGAGGCAGCCATGCAGCTGAATGGGTAATCTTAGGACCCTTTGGTTTTGACAAAGGAATGCAATTTAATTTTCTCATGTGTGTCTATACTAATATTATTTCTGTTTTTAGAAACACATCTAATTTTCTCATATTTTCTGATTTTCAAAATGTGAGATAATAAATGCAGAGAATGGAAAAAGTACTAGCTTATGACATTTTATATCACATTTCTTTATGATATCCTGAATTCTTGTTGATATTTCTCATAATAGCACTATATTACCCAGTATAATTCATCTTGAGGGCAGCTGGAATCAGAAGACAAATGAACAATAAAACACTGTCTCATCTAGAGATTTAAAATACGCTTTGTGATTAGTCAGCTTGACAAATACAATCCATCAATCCATCAACCAATAAAATTTATTGAGTAACCACTGTGCGAAAGCATGGGGACGTAAAAAAAGCAGAAGAGAGTTGCCGACTTCCCAGGTCCCTCACCAAGGTCTGCGGCTGTTTCCCATTTTGTTTTCCACCTCTACATGGGTTTGTGGTGCGATTTTTCTTGTGGGCCTCTTGTTATAGTGGGCTATGGTAATCTAGGTCTTTCCAAAAGGCTATCATTGAAAGCAATGTGTCTGATGCCCTATTCTGGACTCTGGAAACACTGCCCAGCATACCAAATTTGGCAGCTTCTTAGACAGTAGCATATGATTTGGGTAAGGCTCTAGGGTGAGGATGCAGAGTTGAGATGACTCCTATTCTCAGAGTAGAAACAGATTGTTCCTGCAAACATCAATATGTTTCTAAGTACAGCTTAAATTTGCCTAGGGAAATTGGTGTACAGCATCTAGCACCTCTTAAGAAAACATAACTAAATTTAAAGCAAACTCACAGCATATATCATCACATGTATGTCTATTATGGTAACCATATGTTACTCTTAACCTGAAACGGGATCTCACATCTCAATAGGCTATGACTTAATGGAAAAGATGAAATATTCTTCAATTGCTAAGACTAATTTTTAGGTATACTAAATTCTAGAGTGACCCTCGCAAATCATAACAGAATATGTAGCTTCAGATGAGAGAAGTGTGTTCTAACTTAGTTCTGAATATCAGATGTACAAAACTGCCCACAAGGTTAACTGTTCTGGAGGTTCTGAAAAGAAAACTCACCCTACCCCCATCCTGTAGCCTGACTGGCATTATCCCCATCAACTTTGGTGTTCCCTGGCTTGTAGCTGACTCACCACAAGCTTCACCCCCTTTTCCAACACCTTATGTTCATGTCTCTGTTTAACTTTTGCACAGTAAATTATTAGACGTAGGCAGAAGCACATTCAGAGGTTCTAAGTGCTTGTGGATTAGGAGAGACAGTACCCAAACTGCTGCATTAAAGCTGCTCAAAAGAAGAGTTTATGAGGTTTCCAATAGCCTTCACATATTGAACCAATGCCTCACACACACAGCTATCACTTCCTTACTAGTATCTACTAAATTTCACTGTTGATGTTTCCTGTAGCTCAGAAAACAATAACTGACAAAAAGACAGATCATGATCCATCCTTGGTTTGGCACAATTAAATAGTTATGAAATAAATATTTGCCAAATGACTGTACTGACTAAATACATAACGCCATTCTTTTTGAAATGACTTATTTTCAAGAGCAAATCTACAGGATTATTGTTTCTATGATATCAGGACTGAATCAATAACTGATGTGATTGCAATTGAAACCCAAAGCTACCCCATTTAGTCTCATTTAATTTTTAAAGTTTTCTCTCCTACTGCATTTTTTAAGGTAGCAGAAAGCATGTCATTCAGAGCTCTTATTGAATAACTGTCCATCTGTACTATTTCTGCATTGGTATTAAATGGGAATGGTGTAGCATGTCTACTTATTGTTGACAATGATACATATGAAAGCAAGCAATTGAATACAGTTTGTGAAAATTAACAACTAGGTTGCTATAGGTCATTAACACAAGGCATAGTTTTGAAAGTGATTAATATACAGGCTGCAACCTTTCTGGGATATCATTTTCCTGAAATTAATTTAAAGGATTAAGGTTACCAAACAAGCTTTATTATAGATAGCTTTAAGTGGACCTTGGTTAAGGTGTTGTGTTGTCTGAGTAAGATAAGTCTTATGGAATTAACACTGTAGCTAATTTAGCTTATTGGAGCAAGCTGGCTATTAGACCATGGAGCAATGAGACATAACAGTGAATGAACTTAGAAAAAAAAGGAAGCTGAGAACACCATCCACTTTTCAGATACCAGAACTCTGTGTTTTAGAACTTTTGGTATTCAGTAGAGACAAAGAGCTTTGTCAAGGCACCTGGAAGGGACAGCTAGCTGTACATCCCCAGAAAGGATTGTACTTTCATCACAGTTGTGCTAAGGCTGTCTTTAAAAGCAGCATATGGCTTGGGCTCCTTGGGCCTTATTTATTGCCTAGAATAGTATCACACTGTACTCATATTTAGCATGGCACATCCGAGTATATGATGACTTTTTTTTCACCTTTAAATTCCTGCAGAGCACAATGATAGAGATGTAATGCCTGCATACATATACAAGATAGTTTGAATTTAATGTATTTCAGATCATTAAAGTTAAATTTTCATGTATTGTATTTCGTTTTTGAATATGCTTGCATACATCCACATCCATAAAGATATATGCATGCACACACACACACACACACACACACAAAATCCCATTATGTAGATCAATTTACATGATCACAATACTCATATCCATGAAGCAGTGAACTTCCCAAATCAGATGCATGCATAAAAGCATTGATGCATAAAATTTCCATCTTGCAAGTACAGAGAAAGTTCTAGTAGCATTTAGTGCCATGACAGGTCACTTAGGTTACAAGTAGCTATATAGGACATGCTAATAAGATTTAACCTTCTTTGTCTATCGCTGAAGAGAGAGAAAAGGGAAGGGGTGAGGCCTTCTTATTTTTGAAGATATCAAAGACAATTAAAAACAACTACTTTCCTTCTGATCTTCATGGCTAGGTGTTGCTGAACTGCATAAATGAGGTACACACACAGAGAGAGAGAGAGAGAGAGAGAGAGAGAGAGAGAGAGAGAGAGAGAGAGAGGGAGAGAGAGAGAGAGAGAGAACGTATTTTTAGGAAGGCATTGTGAGGTCTTAATTCATTCCTTAATGATCATTGCATTAGTAAAATTAGCAAAACACACTTTGATAGAGTATGTGCATAGACTTATTTCCATCTCTATCTCTGCTCTATATAAGACCCCTTGTCTAAAAAAAATCCACTGGGTTTAATATTTAAAATGGAAAGCTAAAATCTCACAGTGCTACATCACAATGCTGAAGTGAGAATTTATTAGACTTGTCATTTCTGTTAATTATTGTCATTTCAGCTAATTAGTAGCCATTCCTGGTGGTTATTAGATGTGTCGTTTTTCCTTTCAAGATGCCATCCCACATTGTTTCTGAATCTAGCTTCACTGTACTCCCTCAGGCAGTAGGTCAGTGTTGACCCCATGGTCCTTGCATGCCAGAAGGAAAATTCTTCATTTTGCTGCAGGACAGGTGATCAGTGATGGAGTCATTAATACCTCTTCTTCTGTTTGTGTGTAAGAGAGTAAAAGAGGTGTCAACACTTTGTTATAAACAAACATACAAACAGAAGCAAGTGGGCTTTTCTTCAGGTTAAAGGTAATCTATGAAGTGTTTATCTACACCTTAACCAAACTCCTGAGATCTTATGATTTCAGCAGTATTAATTTCCCAGGGGCTTTACCATATTGGACAGCAGACAGTAAGGTTTGGGCTGAGGAAGAGTATGTAGGTTAATTTTCTGTAAAGAGTTTTTCCAAGCAGTGATTTTGTCTGTGGATGTCGGATCAACATATGCAAGACAGACAATGTGCATGTTCACTTTCTCCTAGGGCGTTATCAGCAAATGGCAATAAAGAGATTAATCAAGGAAAAACATCAATTAGATATAGTCAGTTGTCATAAAAACAAAACAAGGAGATTCTGATGCTTTATTAAAAAAGAGTCAGTCGCCAACTTCTAAATGCTTCCATAGGCAAGCAGCATAGGCACTTGGTTCTGTTATCTGTAGGATTTGACTGGACTCAGGGCAGGGGTTGCATAAATAAAGCAGGGTGTGCTAATTAAGAAAAATATTCATGGCAACTGTAGTGGATATCTGGATAAATGCCCTCTCATTACATTTTGATTTTATACAAAATCAAACTAAAATGGAAAATTGAAAGATTATTTTGGAATCCACTCAGCAGAAGTAGCCAAATTCATCAAATAAATTACGTTTCCTGCTTTTTTTCTCAAATAATCTAAATACCCTATTATCTGCTTGCTTCAGTTTGCCACTTTACTCCCACAAACCCACTGTTCATCCATAGTCTCTGACTATGCTTAGCTCAGTCATTTCCAAATAAGTCCATTCCTAGCCATACGATGTTCTGCTTTTCAAAATTGTCTGCTATACAGCACAGAGAAAAGAAAGAGAGAGAAAGAGAGAGAGAGAGAGAGAGAGAGAGAGAGAGAGAGAGAGAGAGAGAGAGAATCTAAAATCTCTACAGTCTAAGTGCTCTTAACTTATACATGAAGTTTCTAGGCTTTCCTGAATACATTTTAGTCAGCAGTAGTATTAGAAAGATCCTTCAGACTTAAGCCAAGTCCATCTCCAGTGGACTGAAAAAAGATTAAAATACAAACTAGTGGTTCTCAAACTGTGGGTCATGACTGCTTTCGGGGTGGTATATCAGATACTCATATTATGATTCATAATAGTATAAAATTACAGTTATGAAATAGCAATGAAATAATTTTATTGTTGAAAGTCACCCCAACATGAGGGACTGTATTAAAGAGTCAGCAACAAGAACATTGAGAAACACTGATATATTGGGCTGGAGAGATGGCTCAGCTGTTAAAGGCTAGGCTCACAACCAAAAATATAAGAGAAACACTGATATAAACAGAATGGATAAAAGGCAACAGAGTGTCCATTACTTCTGGCACAAATTTGGTGATAAAATACATCCACATTAGAAGTTAGTGAACTTTCAATAGTAAAGGAAATTTCAGCTCGGCTGAACAGCAAAGGATGGAGAGTAACATGGGAAATCCCTCTTAAACCCCTCATGATTCTCAGGAACTAGATAAGTCTCCTTTGCAGGTCCTCTCTAGAAACCAAAATAAACATCATGGCAAAAATGGGAGTTCTTCTTTGTGAAAACTTCCACAGGCACCAAGTGGGGTTGGTATCCTGTGCAGTACTTTCCACTGGAGCTTGAAATTTTCATCTCATCTCTAACCATTTATGGATTATTGGGAGAACACAAGACGATTGAGGATAGATAAGTCTGAGAAGCCAGTGGGATGGAATTGATGGGAGGAACCCATGTTGTGTGTTCCAAAGCACCTCTGCCTTCAGAATCCCAGCATTGTTCAAGCATCCTTTTTTCTACAAGAAAGCTAATCGGGTGGCACTTAGAAAGATTGACTTGGGTGTTCTGTATCGTTTCAGAATTCTAGTGTGCATGTTTCAAATGGTGTTTGTTACTCTCTGAGTATCCTTAGAGCACACCGTGTCAGGAAATGGTAGGCTCCTTCAAACTATGTTTTCTCCCACCTCTGTAACTTTTTATGTATTCTCTTTTTACATTCTATTACAGCATCACTTCTAAAAATGAAATAAAGATTATAGGCAATGCTGTAGGACCTGGGGGTCTCATGCCTTGCCTTGAATATAAAAATATGTTCATAGAAACCACAGTTCCATGTCTGAAGATTGCTCATCTCTCCCTACTGACCATCACTGTAATTATTCCTGTTTGAAAATAAAAGATTTGATGAACAGAGAGGTTATTTTTCTGTATCTACCTTTTCTCTCATTCACCTGAACTACACATTTCCCCTTAGTGGTAGGTTCAGGAGATTAAATCTATATTTATTTATAATACTGTGGGATGAGGAGGCAACCAAACAAAAATGAAAAGGAAAGCAGTCAATTTCTGTGAGGTTTTTAAGCTATTGCTAAGAATGTGTTCTTCTCTTGTGATTTTAATGAAATTAAGGGAGTTTGTGTGATTTTTTTTAATGAAATGGTATAACTTGGAGAGTTAAGCAAATAGATGAAAGGAGGGAGAGATGAAGAAGGAGAGGAAAACACAAGAACAAGAAAGCAAGAGAGTGGGACAGACAGCAGGAGAGAAGAGGGTCAGGCTCTCAGGGTTACTTTATCTAAGAATCCCAGCATTATTACAGAGCTGTTGGAATCAAGTGGCTGAAAGCGATCAAATGTGTTAACAAAACCAGGAAAACCGTGAAGCTTATTTATTAGAGTTTCCAGATGTTTGTGCCCCACTAACAGGTCTATGTTTTTAAGGTTTCTACACAACCCTCATTCATTTCTGACCCAAAGCGTCAGTAGAATATATCACTCCCCGATTTCACTTGGACAATGTATTTGTTTATTTAAAGACAGCCAGTGACTTGCCTTTCTGTGTAGTTTACAGCACCAAAAAAAAAAATAAATAAATAAATAAATAAAAGAGTAAGGGAAAGAGGGAAAGGCAGTGATAGGGGTGCAGATAGATGTCTGCTGGGGACTGATAGGAACCAGAGAACTGGTACCATTGCTTTGCTTTCCTCATCCATCTGTGGCAGTCAGACTTTAATATTCATGGACACCCACAGATAATAAATCACTTTTCTTAAGAAGGTACCAAGGTGTGCTAGACAAGAGTAGTTTTCATGACTCTAAGATAAAAGCAGTAAGTAACATAAAGGGGGAGTAAAGAGAAGCTTGTGAAGTAAGAAAATGACATCTAAATTACTTTATCCATTCATTTATGCACTTATTTACTTAGTTATGATAATATTTTCCTACACTTTCAGAGTTAGGAACTGTCAGCTCACATAGCTCTATCAGGTCTGCAAGGTCAGAGTGCTTCATTATTTTTTATTTTTCTTTTCTTTCCAATATTATTTCTCACTTGCTTATTTATCTGAGTTTCTCTGTCTCTGTTCCTCTGTCTTTCTTAGTCTTCTCTTGTCGTGTTTTCCTTTTATTCGTTGTAATCTCCTTCTTCATCTCAATGTAGTTCACTGAGCCCATTAACAACTAGTGACCTCTGCTTACAGTTCCTGAAAGTGGGGGAGATGTCTCTATTTGCACAGATTCCAAATCCTCACTGTTGTGAGGTTCTTTTTTTTTTTTTTTTCCCTTCAAGGCAGAACAGAACATCCTGTTTGTGGAAACAACCTAGGACCACCAAACAGTTCATCGTTACCTGAGTAGAGTTTCTCAACATCCAGGATGATAAAAAGAAGCAGTTTATTCACCCATTTCCTCCTTTTGGAAGATAATGTGCATAGGAAGTCTCTAACTGTAGACCAGGTGGGTGCATGTGCTCTCCTAGAAACTGAAAATACACCATTTCATCTATCAATAGAATATCAAGGAAATCCTGGATTCTACACACACACCACACTGTGTGAAATTTGTTTCCATACAGACAGTGTAGTTACCTGGGGTGTAGACAAAGAACTCTACCTCTTCCTTCCATCCCTAAATATAGAAATCACCTTGTTTGGCTTCTCAGATGAGGAGACTGAGGTTATCAGGAGGGTGTCAACAGGCAAAAAAAAAAAAAAAAAAACTGCATATGTAGGTCTGAGGTGGACTTGAACACACTTTCAAGTGTGACTTTTAATGGAACTTTAGAGATGCACCCTGAGTGTGAGACCCCAGCCTCTCAGGATGAGACACTCCCGGTTTCATCTTAGTGTGGGCAAGCAAAGCCATCCTGGTTCTTAGGAAGCCAAGAACATTTTAGCAAGGGTTCAACCTCTAAGGGTATCGAAGATCAAAACAGAAGTGCTCGATGGAAGGGAGGAAAGGATGCTGTGGAAATTGCTCCTGTGAAATTCTGAAGGAATCCCTCCCAGCATGCAGTCTCTGCAGCTTTGGTTGACTTCAGGTTTAAGAATTATTTTGATATGCGTATCACTTCTTCCTGCACAAGTTAATTTGTTTAAACATTCATGAAGGGGAAGGTTTTTAATAGAAACGTGGCAATATTTTTTTTTCAATTACAGATGAACCAGGGTGTTTGCTGATCCATGAACAAAGTGAAGATTCAGTTGTGGAGAGTTTTACCGCCTAGTAACAAAGTTTTTATTTTTGCCCTCAGTTAAATGCTAAAATGTGTAAGGAAAATGATGGGAAATGCTTTAGCGAAGGCTCTCTCTCAAGTGGCTGGTTGTGTAGAAGGTAGTTTGCTGTGGTTTTGTCAGGAGCCAACCAAAAACAAATAATGTAAGGCAATGGGAGAAGTGACTCGGTAACTGTGACAGAATCCGAAAGTGTGGTTCAGGAAGCTGAGAAGCAGGATGGGTGGGGTGATGCCCTGTCAATGATACCATGGTCTGGCAATTAAGATCAGGGTGGTTCTTTATAAAACTGGGACAGAGACAGCTAATAGGTGAGGGTGTAATTAGACTTACCTGGAGAGATGCTAAAAAAAAAAAAAAAAAAAAAAACCTCTGTCTGGAATACAGGTGTCAAGACTGAAGGTCAAGAGAGGGTCAAAACACAAGTGAGTGCTATCAATGTGAAAACGAGATCATTTGGGTTTTGCCCCATGGCTTCTCCCTAGCCCCAAAGGTGTGTGGGCATCGGACAGTGAGTGCAGGATCATTGGTTGTGAGTGAATGGACATGGGCAAACGATGATAGAAAGGTGTTTAAGCAGCTGACATTTACAAATAGGAAAGGTTTTTGCAAATGACCTGTTCCTAATGAAGAAGGCTATGGTTCACAAACAGAATCCCTCTGAGGGAGGAAGCAAGACTTTTGCTATGAAACTAGGATGTAATGCCACAGTTTAGTTATGATTTTGCTGTAAGAATTTTGTTCTTCTGAGTAGAAAAGATCATTAAAGATCATTTTGCACTTAGTTGTAAGGGGTGAAACTTGTAAGCTACAGACTGTAAGCTTTGTAGATTCCCCTGGCCTTAGAACTGGATCAATTTTAGAACCTGGGAGGAAACAGAAGTGGAGAATTGACCTCAATGCAAACTACAGAAGACCCAAAAGTCAGAGAATAATAACGCAATTGGTTTCAGTCCCCTTTTATGGAACTTTGGGATATAAAGGAAAGGCACTTGAGAGGTATTTCTTCCAAATTACAGCCAGAGAAAGGCTGCACTCTCCAAATCTCTTCCATCATGCAATCTCCATGGATTTCATTAAATAGAAAACTGTTGTCCAGGTGAGCCTGGCAGCCATGGTGCACATCCTCACTTAAATGCCCTCACCAGTCATGTCAACTCTCTGGATATGGCTGTCCTTGAGACTAGTGACATTGAACTCAGAACCACTTAAATCTGCAGCCAACCAAGACAAGCCATCCTTCACAAGGGTGGGGAGGCTGCCTGTTTCTGCTCATGTACTACACTTCCATTGCTTCTGTTATAAAGAACTGATAGCAAAAACTGTAAGAGATTCCTTTCCTAGCCTTAGACTTTAGAACATCTTTCTGTGCTGTCTCCTGTGTTCAGGGTCCCAGGCTAGAGTAGGCTAGAGTTCTTTCTTTGGGGGGGGTTGGGGGAGGCGGGGGACTTCAGGACTTTCAGGAAGCAGCAACACCTTAGATCCCATCTTTCTTTGAGACTGTGTTTGAAGACAGGCTATCAGTCACTGTCTTTTCAGGTGTGGAATATTCTAGATGAAGACAATGGTCAATGGTCTAGATACAAGCAGACACAGAACTCAGCTCAAGTTCTTAAAGAGGTTGTGTGAAGAGGAAAGCAGGAGCATAGTTCCTGGCTCACACTCGGATCGCTGTTGGCAGTTTTAAGACTTGCAGTAGGAATGCAAAATGGGGTGAGGTACAAGAAATGCCTCTAGAGTAGGTACAGAGACCACCTCCCAGGCTTGGTTAGAAATAATGTTGAATTCCAGAGTAGCATGTGGGGCTGTTAAGAGTGACTCAAAATTAGCAAGTGATCATCAATTCCATTTATAAGCATGAACTCATTATATATTATCTTATTAAGTTGATAGTCTAACTAAGAAAATGATTTCTTAATTCCTAATTTCATTTGAAACAGTTTTCATTGAAACACCAGTACTTAATTGACTGCCTGAGGACAATGCAAAGGTAATAAACAGAAATGTAAATACTTGCAGACAGGCTAGGGGGAGTCTTGTACTCCACCTTTTGTTTTGGATAATTGCATATTTTATAACTTTCCTTGCCTTCAAAAAATGTTCTTTTCTTATGTGCTTAGTTTTTTTGTTTGTTTGTGTTTGTTTGCTTTTTTTTTTTTTTTTTTGTCAACTTGATCCAAGCTAGAGTCATTTGAGAAGAGGGATCCTCAATTTAGAAATGTCTACATTAGATTGCCCTATGGCAAGTCTCTGAGTCATTTTCTTGATTAATGATTGTCATTGCAGGGTCCAGCTGACAGGAAGCAGTGCCATACCTGGGTAGACGGTTCTCAGTTGTAGAAAATAGCAGGCTGAGCAAGGCATGGGGAACAAATCGGTGTACAGTACGTTTTCTGTGGCCTCTGCTTCAGTTTCTTCTTTAGAATCCTTCAGTGATCGACTGTAATTAGGACAAATAAGTCAAATAAACCCTTTCATCCTCATGTTGCTTTAGGTCATGGTGTTTTATCACAGCCTTAGAAACCTATCTACTTAGGATATTTCCCTAAAGAAGATCTCAGAGAAAGGAATGCAATAGTTAGGGGAAACTTCTTAATCTACTTTATAAAGAGATAGATGAACTAGGTGACTTCTAAAGTTCTTAGGTTAGTTTCTCAGCTCTGAGTCAGGATCTGTGATACTTAGCCATGATGAACATAACCATCTTTGTGGGTTTGTGACCTCTCTAATGCCAAGAACACCTGGAGGCAAACTAGACTGTTTCTACCCACTCCCAAAATCTTTTTCCAAATTAAATACCTCATAGTGTCTACCTTCTCAGCTCCTCTATTCTAACAAATGTGCTGCCGTTGAGGAGTCTGAGGACTGAGCTCTGGGCACATTAACATAAAGAACCTCACTTTCCCAAATTCAAGTTGTCACTAGTTTTGACCATCTCCCTCTCATTTCTCTTCATAACTGTTCTAAAAAGTTTCATCAATAACACAGAAGTTTTAGAAACTCACAGGATCCCCAGTATCAGAACATGGACCCACAAAATCTGACCCTTGCCTTTTATAACAAACTACTTTTTACTTGGACAGAAAAATTCAATTGATTATTCATGACAACCAATGGACTCTTCACCCATGCCATTGCTAATGTAGATCAATATAAAATTTTACCCTACTGTTATTCAATTTCAAAAAGTAAAATATTCCTCCTCTTTCTAAATTCTACTTTCTCTATGCCTGTTTTTAATCTTATTTCCATGGATCACTCCAAAGACTTAACCAAGTGTTAGCTTGTCTAGCTCTAAGATGTTCCGTATCTGTATCTGCTCAAGACTATCTCGTATCTCCTTTTCTATCTCCCTCACCCACTCTGTCTATCTGTCTGTTTCTCTGTCCTCCTTCCTTCCCTCCTCTGTCCCCTCTCCATTTTGTGTGTGTGTGTGTGTGTATGTGTTTGTGTGTGTGTGTGTGTGTGTGTGTGTGTGTGTGCTTGTGTGTAATATTCTACTAGCAGAATTGAAGGTAGGTATTTATATCAATTCAAATATCCTCATCTGAATTAACAGGGACAAAATGGATAACAGAGGAAAGCCATCAATATATTCCAGTATACTCTATTGAAGCATTCTGAAAGCTTCGAGGCTGGACTTTGTAGAGATAACAATCAGGGTTTAATGATCTTTCTTCTATTTTAAGATGTCAAGGTTCATCCTTATTTTGGCTCTCATTGATTACATTAGAAAACTGTAAGTAAAAAAGAAGTATCTAGCGTTTATTAAAAAACATCTCCCAGCTGAAGAAGAAGTACTATTCAGAGCTGGTACTATTCTTCCACAGGACCCAAATTCAGGTCCTAGTGCTCAAATTAGACAACCTACAACTTAATGAAATTCCAGTTCCATAGTATCCAACCACCTATTCTGGGTGTCCCTGTGTACACTCACATGATAGTATGTACACAGAAATAAATGAATATAACAGCACATAGACAAATAAATGAATATAAAATACTTTAAAAAATAAACTTTTATGAGCTGGGCAGCAGTGGTGCACTCCTTTAATTCTGGTACTCAGGAGGCAGAGCTAGGCTGATTTCTGTGAGTTTGAGGCCAGCCTGGTCTACAGAGTGAGATCCAGGACAGGCACCAAAACTACACAGAGAAACCCTGTCTCGAAAAATTAAAACAAAAAAAACCCCATAAAACAAACAAACAAACAAACAAACAAAAAACCCTTTTATCAATGTCCAATATCATGTTTGTCCGTGTGTCTGTGTGTCTGTTTCTCTCTAAAAGTCTCATATTCTGAGACTAAGGCAGTCGGATCCCCTAAAACATCTGGAACCGGACATCAAATGCAAACTGTAGATCTGTTATCTAGGAAGGAGTCAGAGGAAACAAGATGCAAAATTCACTTTAATGAACCTTCCTCCCTATGCATCTGGTTTTGGTGGCTTTGCTGTGGCATCTTATTGAAAGTGGTCGTACATTTTGTTTATTGACCCTAGGATTAACGAGGGTGTGTATTAGGTCCATATTGGTGTGGATAAGTTTATGGATGCTAAAAGAAGGGGGGAAAGAAGTAAAAAAAAAAAAAGGAATTATAAATTCATGACTAGGTTACTGGACATGATTCTTCATCTTTGTTAGACAACACTTGATTGCATCTTACACATGTTGAGACATACACAATTTAAACAGCTGTAGGACATTTGGCCTAGAGGAGAGAACAACAAACAAACAGAATAACTGATCAGGCTAGAGTTCAGTGTAGAATAAGCACTCTTCATTCTTCAAAGTCTACTCTACCATGTAGCACCCTTGAGTTACTGGGATGGAAGGATTTCCACAAGGCACTGCTTCAGATCTCCATACTCAAACTGATCCAGTGGGTGAGAACCATGGTGATCTGGTCTGTTGGAAAACTGAAGGGGAATCTCATAGTGAGCCAGTCTCTGTTACAGGTGAGCTTGTACACATTTCTTTGGAACAGCAGTGTGCATCTTTTTCTTTCTTTTAGTTTTTCTTCAGTCTCTATTTTTAGGCCAGAATGATGACATGTTCCTTCCCTCTTAACTGGCATTGCTTTCTTTATCTTCCCTCTTCATCCTTATACCTGTGAATCCTCCAGAGCTCATTGGCCTGATTTTGCTAGCAGTGGACAGGGTTTGGGTGCACATCAACTTTGTCCCTATCTTAGCTCCTGGAGACATCAGGATCTTTTCCAACAATCAGAGTCCTTGCTTGGACAGGTTTGACTATGTAATCAAATGGTCTAGATAAATAATTCCCAATCTCTACTCACAAAACACTTTTATTTCTCCTTTGTAATGTGCTTTTAGGCCTTACATTTTTTTTTGTGTCCCTGATTTGACACTTCACAATCTCTCCATTAAAAAGCAATGGCTTTTCTCTTTGGTTAAAAGAGAAGTATGTTCCAAGAAGCTGTCTCAAGCTGTATTAGGGAGAGGGAGAGAGGGAGGGAGAGAGAGAGATTTGATGATTTACATTAAAAATCTTGACTATGTCTTGGAGCTAACCTTATTGGGTAACACCCAGATCATGTGAAATGGGTAGGGAGGGAAAACTGCTACAGGGTATTTTGTAATGATATTAGAAACTAATTATGGAAGACACTCATCTCTTCTTAGTCTTTGTAATGCCATCACCTGTGGATTTCCATTAAACTAGATTTATACAAAGTACACAGATACAAAGGTGGTGAAAATGTGGTAAGTATACATGTATGCTTTCCTTGCTTCCTGTTTTCAAGGAGGAAAGCCTGTGACTAACTCACTGGATGAAAATTGGGATTGTCGCCCCTGTTGGCAGACACACTCTTCTCTCCACAGGCCAGGCCAGCATCTGTCCTTATTCCATTTTACTTGGGTTTGTGAAGTCTCATTAGCTCTCATCTGGAAACAAATACTGGATTCTGTCACTTCTTTCTAACATCCTTCTTTCCTCATTCCTATGTCTTTCTGTCTGTCCACTCTCTGCCCCATTCTTCTCCTGAGATATCTGTCCTACCTCTCTCTTTTTAACTGCTTTATTTCTTCATTTTTTTTTGTGGAGATGAGCAGGACTTAATTCCTTGAATTCATATTCTCTTTGCTTTTCTCCTCTCCCCCCAAGTCCTATAATGTAATGACAATTATTGGAAAATATAATTCACTCTGTCTCACACTATTATTTATAATCTACTCAAGAATATTCTTCACATTCTTAATATCCAGCTGTCGGAGAGAATTACAACTGGGAGGCTGACTGCAGGCCTCTGTAACAAGAGAGATTTTCTTTTTCATTGTGAGGTTGCGTGGTTTTTCCAGAATGATTTGATATGTTATTATGCACTTCGATCATTTTTTAAAAAAAACATATCACACTTTTAATGATTAAGTTTATGTTCCTTACTTTGTAGGAATAAGGAAATATACTTATTTCAGCAGACCAGTTTGAAGGAGATGACTGCTTTCTATGTAATAAAGGTATCTAGTAGGAGGGCTCTGGACACTACAGTCAGTCTTTGGCTCCTGGCAGGAGGCATTCTTTCTACTGTTCTTTCTCCTCCTTCAAATACCCACTTCCTCTCCTTCTCTCTCTATGTCCACCCCCCTCTTACACACATTCTCTCTCTCTCTCTCTCTCTCTCTCTCTCTCTCTCTCTCTCTCTCTCTCTCTCTCTCATTAACCCTCTCACACTATTCATCTTCCCACAGAGACTGAAGTGTCGCCATCTTCTGCTTACCGGAAAGGAAAGAGAAAGGAAAGGGCCATCCTTGAATATCTTATTCCCTGTCCACTTACTGCTGATTTTGTTGATCTGCATAGCAATACCATCTTATACACAATGGCAGGATATGTCCAGTCATACCTGAAGGCCAGAAATAAGTCCTCAGACTCTCAGTGGGAAAACAGAGGGTTGGATAGCACTTTCTAAAGCTATTAACTCCATTCCTAACCTGTGCTTTATTATTTTGAGAGCAAACATATAGTTGATCATATTTAGTGAATTCCAGTGATGATTATAATATTATATAGATACTTTAGAACTCTAGTGTGCATTTTATAAACTCTGAGATCCATCCATCCAGGCTGTAAACTGATTGTCTTGCATACAATTTATACAAAGTAGGTCATGGTCCTAATTGAATAATTGGACTTTCTCATAGATGTTTCAGTATTTTTGATTCCTTAAATCAATGACTGAATCAATCAACCCACCTATTAGAATTTTGTTCTGTACTGCTCACTTGTCTTTAAAATTCTAAGTAGGAATACTATACTTTTGTATATTGATAGATCAAAGGCTACAAAACTATTGATTGACTTTGTGAAATATACTTTATGCAAAAAACTTCATTAAATTTGACAGTCAGCCATCATCAATACTCAGTGGTGACTAAAAAAGAGAGACTGCAATAATTCCCAGAACTGACAAAGAAATCGCAAATTGAATCACTTAATTAAAACAATGGAAATATTTTCTCTATGAGTAGGAAGATTGAATTAAAAGTATCATCAAGCATCATTCACTTTCAGGGGCTAAGGGAACCATCCAACCCATTCATGTCTCTCCTCTGGCTGGCCACTGGCAACCCTTGCTTGCCTTGAGCAGTGGATGTGGTAATCCAACTTTTTTCTCCTTGTATTTTTTTCTTTCTGTCTATATGTATGTCCAAGTTTCCTGCTTATTAATTTTAGACTTAGGGTCAAGAGTAGCTAGTATAATCTCATCTAAATGTTTATATATGTAAGGACCTCCTTTCAAAAAATTACCTCTGCTGAGTTTTGAAATGAGCTTAAATATTCCTGATCATCATCCTTCCCCCCTCAGATGGTGAAGTGCACTATTCTACTTCAATGTTAAGCTGAAGCGATATGCCATCCTTAAATACTCCACCCTTTGCCCGTTTAGTGGTTATTTTGATTTCCTTTAAAATGATGTAATTTTATATGCACCAGCAGAGTTTATCAGGTCACAGAGCTGATCACTACAAGTCAGTGTGTACAGTTTCACAACTGAAATCAGGGATTCTGCAAACAAAATACTCTAGTCTTTGATTTAAAGCTTTTGACTTGCTTAACTAGACAGAACACTTCTGAAGAAAGGAAGGAAGGGATGGAGGGAAAGAGGGAGAGAGGGAAAGAGAAAGGTAGGGAGGGAATACATATCGCCCAAGTGGACTTGTAAAGTTTCTCCTAAAGAGTTAGGAATTAATATGGCATATTAGCTGAAAATGGTAGGTGCTGTGGATATTGCTCTGTATAAATAAAACACTGATTGGCCAGTAGCCAGACAGGAACTATAGGCAGGACTAACAGAGAGGAGAATTGAGGGAACAGGAAGGCAGGGGGAGAGACGGCAGCCGCTGCCAGGACAAGGAAGATGTAAGGTACCAGTAAGCCACAAGCCATGTGGCAAAGTGTAGATTAATAGAAATGGGCTGAATATAAGAGTAAGAGCTAGACAATGATAGACCTGAACTAATGGCCAAGCAGTTCAAATAATATAAGCATCTGTATGTCTATTTTGTAAGTGGGCTAAGGGACTGTCAGGGCTTGGCAGGACCTGGAGAGAAAACTCCAGCTACAGGTAGGTCAAACTTTTATACTTGGTAATAAAATACAAAGGCATAGATGTTAAATCACAAACAAAGAAAAGAAAAATGTGGATGTACTCTCAATGTTTGCATCTTTGTATTTTTGTTCAGTAGAAAATATTTCATGTTTCAATTAGAGATACTTCCCTTATCAAATACAAGAACAGCTTACTCTCTAGATTTTACCATCTAATTCCTGTTACAAGAGAGTATTCCACTAAGCTAGTTAAAATTTTCAAACTTTTCCCTTTGCTATATACTGTTAATTTTACTTCACAATAAATGAAAAATAATTTGCAGATGTAGTTTAGACTCACAAGATAGGACATTGATTCTGGAACCAAATGGCTTGGATACAAATCCAGGATGTAATAGAAATGAAGTAAATAATGTACTCAAAATGTATCTTATATCACATAGCCAGACACAAACTGACAAACTAATATGTATCAGGAACTCTGTCAATGCCCCAGCTCAGAGCTAAGGCCATGTGATTACAATTGTCTCAGTTTAACAGACTGCTTTCTTATAAGGTTACCAATAGAAATTTAAAAACTTAATGTTCTATTGTTATCCTGAATTTTAAAATATGGTCCTTCATAACTGCAATTCACATGAACAACAAAATAATCACACAAGTGATGCACACATTCTAAGTGTGCATTATTTCAAAAGGTACTGACAACTGTTTACATTTAAAAGACCCAGCAGAGGTGCCCATTTCTCTAACAATACATCACCAATACAACTCCTACATATAAGGCTCAGGGAACATCGTAGAAGATGGGGCAGAAAGACTGGATGGGCCAGAGGACCAGGAAGTTTGTTGTGACCTTGTGCCTTTCAGATCTGACAGGGAAGCTACATCCACAAAAATCTCACCAATATGATTTCCTAAGCAATGACAACACCAGTTGTCATGCCAACCCAGAGTGCATGGGGGCAGATCTCAAAGGGCCCCATCTCTAGATGAAGAACCACAAGCAATTATTGGCTACTGAGAGACGGACGATCTATCTTCCCCAGCAATAAATGCACTGATAGATTATCCAATCTCAAGTGGTCACCTTTCAATATATGTACATAGGAACAATACTAAATGGACTCAGCAAGTAATATTCCTTTTACTGTATACATAAATAAGATGCCATAAATTTGATAGGAAGTAGGTAGAACATGGGAGGACTCAAGAGCAGAGGTAGAATGGAAATGATATAAATGCAATACTCATGTATGAGTTTCCCCCTCAAAATGTTAACCTAAAATGAAACCCTCAATGTACCAAGGGCACAGTATTGCAAAAGATCCAAAGTAACACAGTATTCAATATGATTAAAGAAAAAAAATCCAGGACTTTTGTGATAGAACTATGACCCAGTGGAAGAGGCCACATTGGAACAAGGACTGTCACAATTATTTCTTCTGATGGACAGTTGATCTCTCAGATATCCTTTGTTACTCATATTATTGGCCTGTGTATTAGCTAAACAGTTACCTCAAAACTAATACCTTAGAGGAAAGAGGATGACAGGCTCACACATGCTTCTTTTCTCTTTGATTCCTCGTTATCATCAAGCCAGAGGTAGAATGCATTCACAAGGATAGGCAAGTATTCTAGTGACTTAACTACAAATAGTTGAGTCAGTTTCATGTGGTGTCTCTATTATTGATAAGAATCACATTTATGTGAATAGATGAACTTGGAGCATAGACAACCCAGTATTGTTAATTCAAGATGCAAATTAAATCGTTTTTTATATTAGTCCTTAAAACTTGAATTGCAGCATATAAAGATGAAAAGTAAAATGCATGATAACATTTAAATATATTTTTCAAGAATATCATTAAAAATAAATTTAAAAGTCACACGATCAATCAATAGACCCTAAAATAAAAATTTCCAACCTCTATATTTCAATGTCTTTAGCAGTCACATTTCATTGGTTTTCAAACTGAGACCTCACAGTTTCAGTTTTCATTGAACCTGACTGAGTATGTAGACTGGTTTAAGCATGAGTACTATAGTGATAATTAGCAGTTCACAGCAGAAGCTTTATAGTTAAGAATCACTGCTGAAACTAGAAATAGATGGGCAAATTTACAGTTTGGATCAGGATTCTACCTTCTGTAGTGACCACTATTCCTGCCCTGTCAGTAGATTGCTAATATTAAGAATGTGTTTTGCTTTATTTAAAAGGCCTAGAAGTGTGCATGGTATATGAGTACAAGTGCATACCCTGCATTTGTGAAGGCCAGATGAGGATGTTCTATGTCTTCTTCTATGGTTCTCCATCTTGTTCTTTTTAGGAAGTCTCTCACTGAACCCAGAGTTTACATGTTTTCAGTTAGGCTCTCAGTCAGCATATCCAACAATCCATAGATATCTCCTACCCTCTGTGTTTGGTTCACAGGAGTGCTTAGGACCATGTCTAGCTTTTATAAAGATCCAACCCCCAACCTCCATGTTTACACAGTAAGCCTGACCACTGACCCATCTCTCTAGCACCAAGAACGTGTTTTATATAGCATAATTATTAGATCCTGAGGATCACTATATTACTTACTTTGTATTTTGTTTATTTTCTACTCTAGGAAGAAAATGCCAGCACAATGTTCCATGTCCTTTCACCTACAGTTGATCCTGTCTTGTCTGATTGTACCCATCATCTCAATGTCACCTGTGATACAATTCTGTCTTCACTTGCATGGTGATTGTGTAGGGTGCCTCAATTCTGCAGTCATACTTAGGCTAAGTGGGCATCCATTGAGGACACTATGCCCCAAATAATTTAGTAAAGGGGCAAATAGCCTAAGGAACTGAGCAGACTGTGGCTCTCACGTAATGATTACCTTGGTAAAGGTGTTGAATTCTGAGATATTACCTTAAATGCCAGCTCTGGCTGCTTGCTTACCTTTACCAGAGATAAACAGCCATGTGTCTGTTATCATACAGCCCTGTCTTCATCTTTCCAGAATGGGGCTGTCTGACACAACTACTGTAATTTATTATCGTGAGATAAATGATAGTTCTTATAATTGAAAGTGAGCAGGAAGACACTGGACACAATTTCTGAAGGTAAGGACAGTCTGAATCTGTCTTCAAATCACTCAGTTCCTGCCTTATACAGACATCTTCAAATCCTGTCTCATTCATGTAGCCCTATCCTGAGCAGGGAAGACTTTCACCCCATAGATTGCACTGCGCAATTAACTTGCTGCCTTGTGGGTATGCGAGGAGCTCACTCTCCTCTGGTGCTTCATGTATCATGTGGTGCCAGAGGCAATAAGACTACAACATTGATGGACCAATGGACTGATCCAATATGGCAAATCCTATATTCCTGTTTGGGTACAAATGAATAACCTCATATAGTTCTGCACACATTCAGCAAAATGATGAAAGGGAGAGAAAAAAAAAACAAATGGAATTTCCTGATCATTGCATTCCATTTTATTTTTCTGTTTTAACTTTGTAAGTGAATTCAATGTCTGTACAAGGCAATTGATGGCTCTAAAGGAGAATGAAAGAAAAATGTTAAAGCCCTAAACCATAGTCTGAACACTCTAAGGCAGAATTCTTCTCCCTTACTGAAATCCACAGCTGGGCTCCGTATCTCTTTGCTTTCAAAGACCATCTCAGCATTAAGGGCCGAGGGATTTTGAATTCTGTAGGCCAGGGCTGTAGCAGATGACAATGCCCACTACTTATATTTATGAGTAGCCTGGGAAGATGGGTGAGCACAAAAGCTGAAGAATTGCAAGCTCTCAAGTGTCCTCTGCATCATCTAAAAAGGAAGCGTCCTGTCAATCACATCACCTCCACAGCCTGCCCTGTACTTATTTTCAAATTCTAGTTTTCTGGAATGTTTTTTGATTTGATTTTTTTCCCCAGTCTCATTCTTGCACTGTGTATTTTTTTTTGTCTTGCTTCTTGTATCAACCTTTCCCTAAGGAACACAAACCAGTTACTAAGTTTCCATAGTATGTATTACATATTGCTGGCTTGATATGAAGTTACTCTGTGCTATAATTTTGTTTTGTACAAATAAATTATAGTTCTCTATGGAATGTGTTAATTAAGTGTAAGAAAATAATTCATCAGCTATAGTTTTTTGAAGTGCTTTTATTCCAGTTCAGAGTTGTTTTTATCCTTAAAGTAAGTTTTATGAGCAAATATTTTAAAATGTGGGTTGGTCTGCATAGGCTCAGGTAAATTCTTTCAGAATTTGTATGTTACATATTCAATATAAGGGCAGCAAAGTTAGCTTGTCTGTGCTGTCTCTTCTAGACTAGGTCAAAGAGAGAGTAGATGTGACAAGGTCTACCAAGCAATCCCTCTTTCATAAATGATCATTTTCTCTTTTCCTCTGTTGAATATCAAAGGGAAAGACAGTTGATTCCAACTTGATTATTTTAAGGTAGAGTCAGTAGGAGGGATCATGACCCTGTTTATCACACCCCCATCAGCCAAATTAAAGGACCAGACCGAATGAGCTGCAGAAGGGGAGGACGGGAAAACAGGCAGCAGGGTGGATGAGTGTAAACCAAGTTTGCCACCTGGGAAACGGTGCTGTGAAAAACAACAACAACAATTTAAAAAAGGCAACAACTCATAAATACCTGAATGTGAGCACTGTACATAAGTCCACATGGGGGAAAGCATCCACCTTGAGGTGAAAAGTCCCCTCAGTTACAGCCAGAGCTTTCTGGTCTGAATGTATTAAATCTTTGAAAGCCATTTTCTCGGTTTGCATTCATGTTCCACTCTTTGCAGTGCTTACATTAAAAGTGGATCCACCTGCAGTTTGGTGTTTAATTTCTGGTGTTTCTTTTTTCCCCCCAAATAGCTGGTCTTGGCTTTAGGGCAGATCAGAGTGGCTGGGCCCTTTTCAGCTTTTGACTGTGGCCTGTAATCATTAACTTGAGGTGAGCAGGCTTTCTGATGGAAATTTACTAGTGTACGGAAGAATCAGAAAGCAATCTGCTCCAGTGAGAACTGGCTAAGCTCTGGAGCCCAAATCATTCTGTCTAGGGCTAACAATAATTATAAGAACAAATTTAATAAAGTTTGCATATACTTGAGGCAAAATAAACCTCCATCCTATTGTTGAAATAGCTGTGAAAACTAGATAATACCAACAGAGTACAAGGATGCTTGCTGGGGCAGGCCTAGCCCTGACTGCTTCCCTGTGATCTTGGAGCTAAATTTGCATCTGACTTCTGAGGCAGGGCTGCATTCACCAGCTTCATGCTTCTTACAAGTCCTGCACAGTTATCCCAGAGCCCGTAACTGACTCAGGTGAACAGCTTCCACGGCATACACAGGTTTTCTTAGCCCAGACTGTGAAAGGATCAAAACTGGCTTATGAGAAGGAAGATGTTCCCCAATAGGCAATATTTATGTCAAGGAGGAGGCTTAGCTCTCTACCCTCTTGATAAGAATAACAAGCAAGAAAAGTGAATCTGAGCCATGATTCTCAAAATGGCAGGATGTGGGCAGGATCCAAGAACTACACCTTTCTAATTCCCTGGGAATTTATGAGTGTATGCCTAAGTATCCAATTAGCAGGCACAGATGCCATTTTGCATTAAAAAATACAGAATTTTACAGCTGCAAACCAGCTGTACCCATAAATTTTACCAATTACTTTCAGAGGTCTACCAAGACTTGGACCTGGATATTATGAAATCTGTTATTCTCAGAGTTAAAACAGTCAAAGATTGATTGGTGTGTTTTGTTGAGGAAGAAACTGTCTTCTCCAAAAGAAGACAGAAAACCAAAGCAAATATACAGTGGAAGTATTCAGAAAACTCAAGAGAAATGGAAACGGTTACCCTAAGATTCCTGTGAGTTGCCGTGGCCCTAGCTAGTGGGACATTTGTCATGGTGCTGCTCTGAGCTGCCTTTTCCCTTTGGTAGCAGCTTGCCAAGTGCAATGAAAGAATACTTAAAACTTGAGTAGTGCAACTAGGGCACCATATCCTTGATTCATTTAATTTTCACTAGCTTCAACTTAATGAGCTCTGATGACCATTTTGAGTAGCACAATGGGTCACCATGACACTCATATGTAATAAGTCAGCAATGACAGTCTCAAGGCTTCTTGCCAGTCAGGCAGCTTTATGAACATTCACTTTTCCAGCCCGCAGTTTTGATATGCAAAGGCTAATAGTTGTTTTTATTTTTAAGTATTATTGAATGGTGAAATGTGCCATGCGTTTAAATGATCTAACCTCTTCTCTAAAGCAATGTATATTTTTAAATATCACTTCTGCATTTTCTTATTTTCCCCTTTACTCTCCTCTTTCTAGTCTCATTTTCTTCTTTTTTTCTGTTTTCCATTTTGGGGTAGGGATTAAGAACCAAAAAGAGTTGTGACATTAGCAGTGTATTCTCTGCAGGATTTTGCTATACTTGTCTATTCAACTTATGCAGCATTATAAATTAGAATGTTATACAATGTACTATAGGGTAGAGGCAACAGATAGGAAGTAATGCCCAGCACAACCTATGGGACCCTGGGCATTTATCTTGTTGGTATAGTATTTGTTGAGGTGTGGTAAAAACAAATGATTAGAAATCCTATTGAAAGAAAAATGGTTGTTACCAGGACTGGAAGAATAGACAATAGTAAGATGGTAAGAGTAAACAAAGATGGAGAGAGGAGAACGGGGCTGTAAAGAGAGGGTAAAAATGCCTGGCAGTGGTGGCGCACGCCTTTAATCCCAGCGCTCTGGAGGCAGAGCCAGGCAGATCTCTGTGAGTTCAAGACCAGCCTGGTCTATAGAGCGAGATCCAGGACAGGCTCCAAAGCTACATGGAGAAACCCTGTCTTGAAAACAACAACAAAGAGGGGCGGGGGGGGGAACCATGGGGGAAAAGGTCAAGAGAAAAACAAGAGGAGGAAAGGGAGAGAGAGAGAGGAATGAAGGAGGAAAGGAATGGAAGTGAGAGGAATGGGAAAGAAATACATGACGAAGAAAGTAAAATTGAAAATTACATTGTCTATTTTAAATTTTCAGTCTTATTGTCTTTAACATTAGAAAAGCTTAATAGTTGGTGATTAGAAATTTAGTAATTCAAATGAAAGAAATGTAATCTCTATGAAGCTGTGATTTAACAAGTTTAAAAATAGATGTGGAAATGCTTTAGCTGGTAGAGGCCCTGTCTAGCCTGTGTAAGTCCCTGAGTTCCATCCCAAGCACCAAATAAACCAAGTGATTTGACACATGCCTATAATCTCTGCACTCAGAAGATGCAGGCAAGATGATTAGAAGTTCAAGGTTGTCCTAGCTACACCCTGAATTTGAGACCAATTTTGAATCCATGAGATTGTCAGAGCTATATTAAGAAGAACGAATAATAATAATAATAATAATAATAATAATAAACTGTTTATTGCCAGGTACAGAAGGAGACACTCCTGGTCTGGTTTTAAAAATGTCTCCTATAACAACTCAGCCATAAATATTAATTGCACAATGCAAGAGGACTGGAGAATTCATTACATTTTCAGATGTCTTTGTTGTAGTCAACTCTGCCCTTCCATGTTCCTTTTGTTGTTGTTATTGTTGTTGCTGCTGCTGCTGCTGTTGTTTTTCAAGACAGAGTGTCTTTGTGTAGTCCTGCCCTGGCTGAGCTGGAACTTTCTCTGTACATCAGGTTGGCCTCAAACTCACAGAAATCTGCCTGTGTGCAGAGATTAAAGGTGTACACCATGGCCATCAGGCCAGTGTTGTCCTGGTCTCTGTCTAAAATCACCTTTCAATTCCACTTTTCTCAGTTGATTTCACTTTTTTACATCTCTGTTTTCTCTTGCATTCTCCCTAGGCTTAATCAACACTATTTAGCTCCTCTTTAGTTTTTGGCCTGTGTTCAGAGAACCATAAGCCTTCAGCTTGTTCATGAAGTTGACACTTTCAATATGATTCCAGAGAAAATGTTAACATAGAAATAAGCCAAGCAACTAAAAGCCACTAGAAAGCAGGACACAGTGTCACAGCCTTATTTCCAGCACCCTGGTGGAAGAGACAGGCAGATCTCTGAATATAAAGCTAGACTGGGTTGAATAATAAGTTACCCAGAACCAAGTAATAGAAAGACCCTGTCTCAAAATAATAAAAATAATAGCCACCAGAAAAGCTTTGATCTATGTGACTCCAAATGACTAAACAAAATAAAAATATTGAGCTAGCTCTGAGAGCTGAAGTAATTTAGTGGACTTGAACTCAGTTTGTCCAACAATGGGAAGAGTAGAAAAGAATGACAGTGTAACACATGAAACAAGGATCCATGATGAGTGAGCGGCTAACATCCACATATGGAGATGAGACATTCAAACAACTGGGACTCCTTTTAAGAGCAAAGTGTTCACACGCACATTAAGAAAGACACTGACAGAAGAGTGGCTTCACTGTGCAGAATGGCATGAGATGAAAGCAGGGTACAACATAGATGAACCTCAGAACTCAGCGATGGGAAGGGCTGGGCTGTAGCCCAGACAGCAAAACGGTCTCTCTCACATTCTCCAGGTTCAGGCTTCTCCAAGGGCTCCAGAGAAACACTGCCCACACTCTTTGACACTGCTCTGCAGACCTTCGGAGCCTGCAGCACAAGAGTTCATGCTTTCCGGTTTAATTTTAAGTCTCAGACACTGGGTTCCATGGTTCTTTATCGATACATTTTCATCTTCATAGATCCTACATTAGAGTGACTTCCATGAAATGAGAAGAACCGTGCATGAAGTCTTTGAGGCCCCTGTGGTTCAACACAGCATGGGTGTTCACTGGAACCTGACTGCTGACAGGAAATGCCTTTCCCATCTTTTCCTTCCCATTCTTTAAACATGGCCTTTAAGTCATTAAACAGACAAACTCATGGCAGAACTATGGCTCAGAGCAAACACTGACGAGCAAACAAAGACTGTGAGAGGGTGAAAATAAAATACATGTGCTTGTGTTCCCTGATATTTGTAAAACAATGTTGACCTGTTCAAAGAAATTTTGTGCTTTTTACACAGTTGAGTCCTCTCACTCTTCTTTTGGGAAGAGAGTATATGGGCATTATTCTCTCCAATTGAAAGATGCATAAACTAATGCCCAGCAAAGTAGGTGTGGTGTTGAAGGTCTCTAAGTATAACAATAAAAGAGGAAAACAAAGCCCAATCCAGTGCCTTTTACTTAGGAAAGCCCCATACCAGGCGTTCTGGTGCCTTAAAGAGCAAGTGATGTTAAGTGTGATATCCAGTAAGCTCAGTTGAATTCCTTCCTAGAGGAGGCAAGCAAGCCTTTGTTTAAATATTTGTCATATCCGTCTTTTTCCTCTTGTATCAGTTATTAAAATGTGATATCCTCTCTACTGACAGAAGATTTTTAAGAAAGGCATTGTTATTTGTTGCACTCAGGAGGGTTTGTGGAGGGATAAATTGCATGCCATTCTGTGATGGCAGCTGGCATTCAGCTGTGACTGCCGGTGTGCACTCCACAATGCATTTCATGTGGCTGGGAACATTTACATTAAGGTCAATTAGTTTGCCAAAATAGAGACTCACAGCCCAGAGATGCTTAGTGTAGTGCATTGGTGTTTGGCAGGAGACACAGAACTGATAAACCTACGTGAGCTTGGTCTGCCAGCTGGTGGGTGGTCCTATCCATGCTGCTGCAGTGTGATTCAATTCAATTCAACAAATATTTATTGAGTCAGTAGATGTGCAGAGAACTGTGCAAAGTGCTGAGGGGCTGGCAAGGCAGCACACCCCATGAGTACAGCCTTCAAAGATGTTCCAACAACAATAGATGTACTATGAAGAGAGACTGCTTGAGCATCTATGAAGACACTGTTCACTTCTCTGTCTGCATTCACCATTGTTAGAAGCATGATAACACCACTGTGTCAATGAAAAGACTCTGTCGAGGAGGAAAGCGGCACTGTCATGCACTGGGTAGCTTTCCCATTGTAAGCATTTCACTGCCAACATGAAATAGGACTGGCCCATGTGTCATATTTTAGTCAAGAAAGTGAATAGCAGCAAGGTGTGTTGCTTCTTCTGAAAGGGCTTAATATCTGGCACATCATCTCTTGCGTCCATGGTATGCATGTGTGATCGAATGCTGGGGCCTCCATGAGTCTTGGCCTTGGGGGCAGCATGCAATACATCAAGAATTCTGACTATATAAAGAGCTGGGGGCAATGTTCAGTTGGGAGAACAGTTGACTTTCGAATGTGAACACCTGAGTTCAGACACCCAGAAACAATGTGCTTGGCAGGTAGAGCCTACCCTCCTTCCCAGAGATGAGGAAGCAAGGCAGGCACATCCATGGGTTCTCATTGGCCAGGGAGCCTAGCTCACTTCACACAGCTTCAGGCCAAGGAGAGACTGAGTCTCAATCAAAACAGGGAAGGTGGCCGAACAATATCTAGGGCTGTCTCTCACTTTTACATGTGCTAATATATGAGTGTTCAGAGGTTATCCACATCCCACATGTGTACCACCCACACACAAAGGGTGTACAGGGAGGTAGAGAAAGCACCTGTCGGAGAACATCATTTAATTATTTGAGATCTTTGCTTTGGTAACAAAACACAACAGAAAACAGAGGCAGCAAATAAGTACTTGAGTAAGAAAAATAGACATCAAGTTAACATAAAAAACAAAAGATAAGAGTAAGTCTCAGTGAAAAACAACACTAATAAATGTGACTACCATTTGTTAAGCACTTAGAGCACAAATGTGGCAGACTCAATGCAAACATTTTCTCCAACACGGAAAACAAATCAACAAAACTGCCATGAACATTTTAACACACAGCTCAGACTTCAACTGATGACTTGAGATCCTGTAAAGAGACAGAAAACTACAAGTTCAATCCGGTCTTTTTCTCCAAAGCTCACACTGATTACCACATAGGCTAGTAAGAAAATAATCACAAAAAAAAACCACTTTATTTCTAAGGTGTTTCTTCTGCCTACTCAACCCATTTCTTCCAAAAATATCAAGAGCTTTTCACGATGGCTACCACCCGCTGAAAGTGTATTGTTCCAGGACTCTGAATAAACACCCTAGTGTAGAGCACTCACTGCAGAATGCTGTAGCATACATACTCTGTCCCCATGCTGCCTCAACTCTGTCTATCTCAGGCACCTGAATTCATCAGTCTATCAGACAAGCAGGTCCTTATTTTCATTTTCTTGTTACTGGAGATTGAACCTAGATCTTTCTACACAATATTCAAATTTCCTGCCAGTGAGATATAATTTTAGATCTTAATATATATATATATATATATATATATATATATATATACATATATGTATATTTGTATGTACTGAAACTATGATTATAAGATCTTGCTTTTTAAAAACATTATTTCAGTAGGAAATCTTTCTATGATGCACCATTGTAGTTTAACAATGTAAGGATATTCAAAGTGCATTCATAACACATATGGTGATGATGTAAAATAATTAATTTTAAAGATGGTTGTGCAGTCAACCCTAACCCAAGTCCTGGAGAAAAACTTAGGTTAAATCACAGTGGAACCATCTGTTATATTTGTGTTCACTTTGCTTTATCTGAGTCTCTAGTTTCTCAGCTATAAAATGGTGATAATAAACATAATTCACAGGATCCCTATAATGATTAAACACAATGATGCTTGGCATCTTGATGAGCATAGGAAACACAGCCCTTGCTGGGTTAGTGCTATTCCTGCAAGCAAAGGTCAGAGGGCAAGACACATGGAGAGGAGAACTGACACCAGGTTGTCAGTGACATTATCAAGGGCCATAAACTACTTTATGCTTTTTTCTGTTGCCTTTCTGGCTTGAAAGAGGTTATCGGATCTGCCATATGAGCCAGAGTGCTGTGTGAAAACAAAGATTACCTCCAGCTCTTTATTTGTATGAATAGGTACTGAATTTGGGGTCACTTGGAACAGAGGTCTGGCATCCTTGCAGAAGGCTTCTCATCTGATGCTTCCAGCATCTATCTCTACAGCACAGTCAACAACAGGTACTAGTTGGCTAGAAGGAAATGTAGGCTCCAACTCTAACCCGTGTGCTGGATTCCTATTTCAATGTCTCTTGTCATTACAAATCCCTTCAATTTAGCATGAGTCCTTTCACAGGAGGCTTCTAACAGCAGCCTCAGCAATGGATTTTAACATAGGAAGAATAAAGTCAGAGTTCTCATTTATTTCTACAAAGAGGGAGAGAGAGAGAGAGAGAGAGAGAGAGAGAGAGAGAGAGAGAGAGAGAGAGAGAGAGAGAGAGAGAGAGAGAAGATAATAGCGGTGCTAAGAATGAGAATTCCCATAGCAGAACACTCACTACTGGCTCTTCCTCTGAAATGAACCTGGTACTCCCTGATGTATTTTATGGTTCCTGGGTCACAATAGCTTGATTTCATTCTTCCACAGCAACTGTGTGTTTCTTTCTTGTTGGGTCCTCAGCCCTAGTCTGGCTTTGAGTGGTGGGTGATGACACTCAGGAGTGGAGATGAAAATCATTTTCCCAATCCAAGTTGAATCCTTCTATCCATGTCATACAGTACATTAAAATTAGATATGCTTACTAATGTATTAGTTACCTACCTAATTCCATAGTTTAGATTCACAGAAAACAATGACTAAAATACTAATTTATATCAGACTAATGAATTACAAATCATCTTGTATTTGGAAGGCAATGTGAGAGGATGAAGTAGATTTCTATAATGTAATGAGTTTTAATATGTTGTCAGCTGCTAAGAATTTACTAATTGGGGATGACACATGATAATATATTAAACAGTTTTGTACTTTACTTTTTGAAAATTTGATGTGTGTAGTATTTTTATCACTCCTTCCTTCCAACTCCTCCTGTGTCCCTCTTACTTCTTCTCAAATTCATGACTTCCTATCCTTTACTTATGATTGTCACACACACACACACACACACACACACACACACACACACACACATTTATAAATGCAACATACAGAGTTCATTTACAGTTACTGCATGTACATGTGTTTACAGATAATGAATTGGGATTGGATAACTATCAGAGAACTCTTCCCTGCAGAAGACTGATTCTCTCTTTTTGCAGATCTTCATCTGCAGGTGGGACTTGGAAATTTCCTTATCCATATTGACAAGTTGATTGGTATTTTTAGAGTATTTTCAAAGTTGTTTCTCTATAGAAACATCTCTGATATTATCATATTCAACTTATTTTTGCCCAACTTGCACATAGAACTCAGGTTCAAAGACAGAAAGGAGTTATTATAACTCATATGAACAGCAAGAATCTTTCAAAGAGGATTCTAACCCTAGCTCACCATCCCTCTTACTGTATTTCCTGCAACAACATAAAGTTTTGACTCCATACCATTTTTGTATTAGTAGTGTTTTCATCCATTCGATTGTGTTTTCACATTTAAATTTGCTCACATTGATATAAATATCAACTGTACACTAGTATATCGCCTGCTGGTCTCCTGACAAATTTTTTCTTGTGTAATACTCAGTTTTACATCTAGGTTTACAGATGTTTGTCAGCAAATATAGGCTTGTGCAACATATCAGTAGTTTTTCACATTATTAACTGAAGGGGAATTATGTTTATGGAATTACCTAGTTTTATGAACCTACTATATTTTATGTCCCTATAAGAATTCTTGGGGATTCTTTTATGATGGAATATACCTTATTTCACTAAAATACTTCTGTTCTCATAGTTTTTCCTATATGATGTTCAGGATCATTAAACACAAGCTATTTAGTGTCTTATCTTGGGTCTGTTGAAAGCAGAAGTTGAGACAAGAAATAAAAATGGGGAAATGAGAGAGACAAGAAAAAATGTGGGCAGGGTGTGGTGGCTGACTTTGATGTGGCCAGGCTTTACAATGTGCTCGAGAGGTCTAATTTTCTACGTTTACAAGTATATGTTGCTAATTTGTCAGCTTTCTAATATTTTAAATCAGATTTCCAGACATTCCACTTTGTTTCTAATACCAACTATCAGATCTTCAATTTTTCTTAACTGCCCGCAAGCACTCAGTTTGATGCTTATCAGAAATTCAGTCATTATATCATGTTTTTTTAATTTGATATATAATATAACTAATCATTTAACTCCTTCCCTTCCTTTTCCCCAACATATCTCATCTATCATCCCTTCCTCTCTTTCAAATTCATGCCATATTTTGTAAAAATATGTATTCTTAAATACATAAATGTAATTTCCTTCATGTGTATGTTAATTATATGTGTATGTTTTCAGGATTGACAATTGGTATTGCATAAACAATTGATCCTTCATGAGGAGGACTATTTCCCAGCTGTAATCATTATTTGTCTGTAGCTCTTTGTCTAGGGATTACCCCTTTCATGTAAGCATGTCTGTTGGTATTGTTCTTGTTTAGGTCTTTTTTAAGCATCCATGTTGATGAGAATTCATGTATGTAACTTTTCTGACATTTCCAAGGAAACATAATCTTACAGCATTTTCTCTGTTCCTCTGGCCTTTAGAATATTTCTGTAGCTTTTCCTGCAATGATCCCCTGAGCTGTAGGTGCAGAAGTTGTATTAGAGATGTATTAGTTGGAACTGGGTTCCACAACTTGCAATTTGATTGGCTGTGGTTTTCTGTATTTCTCACCATTTGTTGCAACAAATGTTCCTTTATACATATCTGATATTATCATTAGACTACAGAAGCTCTATTTGGGTAAGCATGCTCTTTGAAAATCTCTGTATCTCTCAAAATATGTAGAGGAGGACAACATATATTAATATCCCTCTTCAATATAAATGTGCTAAAAAATACTGCTTTTTAGGTGAATGACCATATCACTGATGACTCTGGTAAAATACCCAGAAACCTACAATCATGGCAGTTACATATTGTACACAGCAACAACTGTTTACTTGTGGTGATCTGAATGAAAATGTCCCCCTTTGGCTCATGGGGTGTGGCACAATTAGGAGGTATGGCCTTGCTGGAGGTAGTGTGTCACTGTGTACAAGTTTTGAGTTCTCAGATACTCAAGCCAGGCCCAGTGTCCCACTGTCTCTTCCTGATGCCTTTGGGTCCACACGTAGAACTCTCAGCTACTTCTCCAACACCATGTTTGCTTGAATGCTGCCATGCTTCACACTGTGATGACAAAGGACTAAACCTCTGAACTGTAAGCCAGTCCTCAGTTAAATATTACCTTTATAGGAGTTGCATGGCCATAGTGTCTCTTCACTGCAATAGAAACTCAAACTGAGACAGTTGTACTGAAGAACGGCTAACTGGGAACTAAATAGGAGCCAGTTCATGCCCGGAACTGTAAACCTAGCCACCTATGTGTGGCTAGTAAGTTCATGGGCCCTAAAGGAGAACTGACCACTGCTACTTTTCTAATCCAGTCTAATTTCTAACTTCCTCCTCCCCATAGGTAAGTGGAGCTCTTACTTCTTGCCAACAATTTTTTTTTTCTTGTAGAAGACATAGACCATTACAGAAATCCAGAAATGGTCAAAATACAGAGAACAAGTGACCACATGATACTCAATGTCAAATGACATGTCTACAATGCCACCCTTACAACCTAAAGCACAGAAAACATGGTGGAAGAGAGAACAGAAAGAATGTAAGAACCAGAGGACTAGGGTGTCTGCTGTGAGGTATGTATCTCTTCTATATAAGCTATGGAAGATATATGTCTTCCATATATGCCAGGAAAGCTGCAGACATGAAATATCAACAATATGATTACCTAAACAAAACTACCGCAATGACAACACCAGCTGATACACCAATGTAGATGTCATATATACATATATATGTTAATTAGATAAATGTCATATATAAATTAGCTGTAATATATATGACAATTATTTAAAAGAGGTCTTAAATTATAGAGGGAGTCTAGAAGATTTGAGAGAAGTTAGAGGTGGGAAAGAGAGGGTTGAAAAATCATATAAATAGGATGTTTGAAATTCTAAAAACAAAAATTTATATTACAAAAAATGTTTTTTAAACTCTGATTATATATTCTATGTACAGCCACTGATTTCTCTTTTTACAGCTCTGATTTTTTTCTTTCTCTTTTTTTAATAAACTCTCATCCCTGTTGATATACAATGGCTGAAGAAAATCCACATAAATAAATGCTTTTCTAATGTGGTTTTATTTTATTTTACTTTCCAAGGAATAAGGTGATATCATTACAAGCATAGCTGACTTGTGTTTCTAGTCTTTGCTCTGATACTAATTAACTAAGCAACCTTGAGAAAGGCATCCTACCTTCCTAAGCCTTCATTTTCTTATCTTTAAAATGAGCTATAGTGCTTTCTATAGAAGCTACCACACAGGACTGTTTGAAAGAACAAACATTATCACACAAATACATTTTGGAGGTGCACAGCGCCATATAATTGGGACTGCTATCGTGAATAGAAAATAATAGTGTCTCTGAGTAGGCAGTGCTCAGAAAGCATTTAGTGATGCTCTCTTATGTTAGTGATGAGGATGCTGTATGCTAGAAGGTTATAAAACTTAGTCAAAGTCACAAAACTGGCTGAGGCTATCACACAAGAAAAACACACATTGAATCTCCTGGTTCTAGCTTTATTAAAATTCGGGATTTTACATGTCAATTCATATGGTCTATCCAAATAATTAAATTACTTATCTTCTTTTGTTGCCCACTTTACTTTCTATGAATCATGATGACTCTTCCATGATAACTAGAACAGGTCTGAATCATGGTCATTGGCTACTATGTAGTCGCCTAGCCCCTCAGGGAATATAAAGTTAACTTCTGAGCAGCTATCTTAGTGAATATGTATAGATGTTAGTGGACACTTTCCTGTGGTGGCCTGGCTGTGCTAAACTATCTTGGAAATGACCAAGACATTTTTTCTTATTTGTTAACTTACCCATCTATTCCACAGGTATTATTTCCAGACAAAATGCCTCCCAGATGTTTGTCCATTTGAACAGCAGAAGTGGTGCTTGCTCATTGCAGATGCTGAATTCTCCAGTGTCTTTAGCTGTTTTCAACATTCTGGATGTCCTCCTTCATACCACCAATAAGCTAATCCAACAGCAAAAAGGTGATTCTCGTTCATCTTAATCACATACCCACAGTACATAGAATTTTAAGCACTGAAATTAAGTGCAAATTTCACCAACAAATTCTGACTTCTGATTCCTTCTTTGGCAGTTTTCCTTCTTTGAGGGATATATTTTTGACTTTTGTTATTTGTCACCAATTAACTATTATTTCTGAGCATAAAGGAACACAAAATTGCTTTATTTACTAATACCACTCCATCCCTATTTTTCAAACTCTAAAGAAGATGCTATGTCCATTGCTCCTAAAACTCATCAACCCCTTTTGTCTTTTGACAGTGAGAAAAATCTCAGAAGATCTAAATACTTTCCATAGCTGTAGCCAGATGAAGCTCCTCTACACACAGGGCTGAAAAACTCTGTGATAAGTTGGGTGTGCAGACTGATGACAGGTGCTGTATATCTCTGTGTTTTATTTGCTTTCTTGCTCTTCCAATAACTATTCCCAATTTTGATTTGCATCGTCTATTCCCCCAAAACATACTCCTCGGGCTTTTACGTTTATAGGTCCCACTTTCCTTTCCATTCCTTTTATGTCCCTTCACCCCTCTTTTTCTTCCCTCCCCAATTATTCTGCGAGGTTTTATTGACTTCAGCCTTTGCCAGCTCTATGTATTGGAGAGCAGCCATTCACCACCTTCTCTGGAGAAGTACCAATAAAGTAAAAAACCATTATCACAAAACAGTTCCTCAAAGTTTTGTCACACCCCAGACAGCTTCATGAAGATATGCTGAAAGGATTTGTTTTGTTTGTATTTGCCTTAGGGATTGCTAAGGGCAACAGGCAGTCCTGAAAGATATGGCCAAACAGGAGCTATTATGACATATCTCTTTTCCTTTTGGTGGTGGGGTGTGGAAGTCTCATTTTTTTCCCTCTGATTTAATTTTTTTTCAGTTTGCTCATAACTGTTTTCTGCTATTCCATGTTATTTCAGAAAAAAGCATTAGATTTTTTTTCTTGAAAATTTAAATATTCTCTAAACTACTTTAAATTATTTCCAAGTAGAATTCTAAAAGGTGGTACATTAACAAGTGACTTAAGAAAGGAAGGAAGAAAGGAAGTGAGAAGAAGAAGGAAGGAGGTGTATTATTGTGTATTTTCAAGATGGCAACAAGGAACTAAAACTGATCTGTGTAGATTGCTTTGTTCAGACTCTCAAATGAGTGCCCAGTCTTCTCATAGGATAATGTGATGAGTGAAGACAGGATGTTAGGTGAGCTCCTGGAATAGTTTTGCTCTGATGAGTTATGTCTATGGACAGAGAGTCTCAATACCCCCCAAACTAAGTTATAGTGATAGGAGATGTTTGGTTTATATTGAGAAGAAAAGGGCTTATGAAAAATAGGTTTAGCTAAAACCTGGACATTCTGACTGAGGATCCTGAAGATGCCCAGGCTGAATTTCAACACATACAAACAGTTTTGGAACACAAGAGATAGATCTTGAGTAGAGACAAATTGTCCATACCTTTGGCATCATTGTTGTTGTCAGACTCATATAACAGCTTCTTATGATGTGTGTAGAAAAACCTGTAGTGAAATATACCTTTAAAAACATTTCTTTGTTTCATATATCCACAAGTATTACAGGCTATTTTCATTGCTCTTTGTTACCTACCAAATATTGACTGTAAGACCGCTTTGCTGCAGACATCCCATACTTGAGTCATAACGCATGATAAATAAAGCTATTACTTACCTGGAAGCTTCATCCCTACTGGCTAGCTTTTATAGTGCTGGGAGGTGCTGTGCAGCTACCAGAGGATAAAAGTCACCATCAGTCTTACACAGCTGTGAATCCTGCAACCTGCAGTGATGGCTAGGCTGGCAGGACATGCCCGTCGGTGTAATAGTGTCGTGAACTCCATGGGAGTAACCAACCACTTTGAGGCTGGATTTAAATCCTTGTTCACAAGATGATACCCATACCTAGCAATGTTATTGAGCCAAGAACCCATTGCTCAGGTCATAGGCCCAGGGAAGAGCTTACTATTTTTAAGAAGCTAAATGGATATAGTATTAAACGATAACTTGTCATTGTCCCCAGAGGTCAATGCATCTCTCATTCTTCATCTGAGAATCAACTATTTGTTGTAGATAGTGATTAACACAGAGACCCACAACTGTCCAAAGTGCAGAGAATAAGAGAATGAAGAATTTTCAGTCCTAAAGGGTACATATATTCCTTACCCTCCCCTGGCTCAGGGATCAGTGCAGAAGAGGGGACAAAAAGAATTTAAGATCCTGATGCATGGATAACTGCAAGTAAAGATTGCCTTCTGGACACAGAAGGGCAGCTGTACATATGAACAAACTCAGAGACTGTGACAGCATGCACAAACCTGTGCAAGTGTAAGCCAGACAAAATCCCAACATGGAGAGGTGAATTCGATACACAAGTCTACGCAAAGCTGTGAAGCTATTGCAAAATTATTACCTGCTGAGCAGGAGGAGACAGTTTTCTCTGAGTGTAGTCTCTGATAAAGCAGTTATTCTCCATTGGAGGACCACATATTCAATAATATTTAGGCATCATAGATTTATTTTGAAGAGTTTATTTTAAAGGGACAGAAAAGTTGTTTGGGTAGGTAAGGGG
Source organism: Peromyscus maniculatus bairdii (assembly GCF_049852395.1). Lineage (NCBI taxonomy): Eukaryota > Metazoa > Chordata > Mammalia > Rodentia > Cricetidae > Peromyscus > Peromyscus maniculatus. The sequence goes on along the minus strand of NC_134870.1, from coordinate 18,510,201 downwards.
AGTGTATATGGGAAGTACTGGGAATGAACATGATAAAAATTCTGAAAGATCTAAAAAATATTGTAAAAGATAGTTCTTGGTTTTATAAAGTTTCTGTCAAATAGTACATAGCAGATCATTTCCAGAGGAACCATAACTATAAAACAACTAGGTAGAAGATACCACAATTCTGTAAGTCATGTACACCTTTTTTCTGGTTATAGAAGATTATTGTTTTAAATTCCTTCAGTGTTTAAGCATAATAAACATTCCGTTCCATTATATCTTGCACTTTTTCACTCACTAAATATGAAAGATCGATTGATGGATGAGTACAAAATAACTACAATTTCTTCTCTGGGGCAGATATTGCATAAGAATATAAATTCAGAAAAGAGGTGAAGGGCTGTTTAACCATGTCCCACATACTGGACATTAACCAAACATTGAGAGGAAAGCACCAATAACATGCTACTTTTCTTCTTCCTTTCTTTTTTGATATAATATAATTGTGTCATTTCTCAATTCCCTTTCCTAACGTTATGACAAAATACCATACAGAGCAATTTAAGAAAAGGAGGATTAATTATGGCTTGCTCTCACTCTGGAGATTTCTAGACATCGTAGCTGAGAAGGTGACAGAGGAGCCCTGTCTCCCTGTTGGCAGGGACATGAGACCAGCTAGAAGGTGGCAGGCAGGAAGCAGAGAGAATAGAGCTTGAGCTGGCCAAAGCTTTCAAAGGCCCATCTCCACCGGTGCATTTCTGAAAGGCTCTGAAACCTCCCAGAACAGTATCACATGCAGGGGAGCAAATGCTTGACCCATGAAGCTATAGGGAGACCTTCCATAGTGATAACATGAGGGACGATGGTTAGATACATGGAAGAGTAAAGAAGCCAAGGGAACACCAGCTTGTCTGCCTTTGGTAGAGCTCTCCTTAGACTCATGTTGCCTTTCTTTACTCTTCTAATTTTTTATTCCACTTGTATCATTTGTGTTGAATCACAATTAACCAAATGTCAGAGTCCCATACGTTGGTGACCGTTAATTCTCCCTTCTTCCCTTCCTTTGCTCATTTATTTATTTCAAAGAGCCCAAAATTGCACTAGAGGAAATAATTTTCTTCTTATTTATATATTGGTACCACAAGCCTTTAATCCTAGCTCTTTGGAGGCAAAATCTCTGTAAATTCAAGGCTTTTCTCATCTATGTAATCAGTTTGAGGCCAGCCAGAACTGTACAATGAAATGCTGCATCATGTATCTATTATCTTTCTTTCCTTAAATTGCTCTGTTTGGTAATTTGTCATATCATTAGAAAAGGGAAGGAAGGCCGGGCAGTGGTAGCGCATGCCTTTAATCCCAGCACTCGGGAGGCAGAGCCAGGCGGATCTCTGTGAGTTCGAGGCCAGCCTGGGCTACCAAGTGAATTCCAGGAAAGGCACAAAGCTATACAGGGAAACCCTGTCTTGAAAAACCAAAAGAGAAAAAAGAAAGGAAAGGGAAGGAAGAAATGATGTCATCATATATGTACATACATATATGTACATATATATATATATGAGAGAGGTTGGATTCTGTATGCAATCTAATTTCTCTTCTTGAGAAGAATGGCAAAGACAATATGTTCACACATATTCTTTAATTAATTCCTTGATTAATCAGAATTCTCTTTGTAGCCCAAATTATAGAAGATACCCTAGTTGCACTAATTATATTTATCACTGAGTCAATTATTTTTTGAAATGCTACTGTACATCATGGGATATATGGCCCAAATATATTTTAGTCACAAGAATACCTAATCTTGATTCTGCTGGTGGTGGCTTGTATATGAAGAACATGTTACTGGCTCCTTCATAAGCACAGGTCTAGAGTTGGGGTAAGTTCTTAGAATGATGAGAGGTTGCACATAACTTCCTTGACCTTATTCATGTATTTGCCCATACAGCAGCTTGCATATACTGGTGTGTCTTCCATCTGCCTAGCTCACCACTAAGGACTGGTAATATATAATCTCTCTTTTTTGTCATTGGCTGCCATCTTCCTTCAGTTATTGTTTCAAGGGTACACCTGTCTAAATGATCCATGAGAACAAACTCAAACACAATTATTACTTTCCAACAGGGAGAAATGCAAAGCCATCTCTGGCTGCTGGCTCCACAGAGAGTATCAGAGGCTCCTTTAAATGCAGTTTTTCTTTGTCTTCACAATCTCCATATGTTGTGTATCTCTCTGCTAATTCTATCATAATCCCACCCAGATGTTACCAGATCAGTTATAAGCTGTGGACTACAAAGTAATTATAGCTACCAACACAATTCAACACCTTTAATTCAGTAAAGGGAGAGTAATCAGAACATATGCAGATCAATTGAAGCAGTTGTAACAACTGGACATGAATACCTGTTAAGACACTTTTTTCTTTAGTGCAACACAACACTTTATCTGGCATTTTCTTCAGGGCCTATTTTATAACCTTAGTTCTTCACAATGTCAATACAGCAGAATTCTTTGAATAATGGTGTGAGATACATTCCTAGCTTTCAGGAAGTCGTGATTTCATATGCTTTATGTATACAAAGTGGTGGCAGAATGTAAAAACTTAGCCAAGAATTATAGATGGCTATATGGAAGAATTCAAACAGGAGATTCTCCAGTTGAAAATCACCTGCTACCAAAATTCATTACTAGAATTCTGCATACCCTTGTTCATTCTCCCTTTACTTGTGCCTACACAATGAAAGAGCTTTGAGTTGTAGTGCCAGTTTCCCACTTAATGAAAAACAGGTGTTTTCTATGGGTTGTCGTTCTTTTGCCTGTTCTCATAATATATGAGCAGAAATATCATTTCTCAGCAGTAATCCATTAAGAATAACCACAAGTGATATAATCTATCATTTCCAAGATGGTCTCAAGATTCAAGTTGCAGAGGAAAACTGGAAGTGAGCCCACACTGTCAATGAGTACTTTGGGAAAACATAGTGAGTCTTATTTGTATAAAGCTATTAGACCTCTGCATTAGACCATATGGTTACTTTTATATTACTATGATAAAACAATTTGACCATGGCAAATTATAAGAGAAGGAGTTTATTTTGGCTTATAGTTCCAAAGGTCTTCTAATAGGCTAAGAGATGAGTCCAGAGGCACACATGGTGCAGGAGTATTGAGCTGAGAGCTCAAATATTGAACCACGAGTACAAAGCAGGGAAAATTTACTGGTTATAATATGAGACTTTGAAACATCAAAGCCTCCTGCCAGTGACACTCTTCCTACAGCAAATCCAAACCTCGTAGAATTTCCCAAGCACCTCCACCAACTGAGGACCAAGTGGTCAAATACATGAGCTTATTGGGGAAGCATTCTTATTCAAACCACCACAACTGCCAATACCATTCATGGTTTCTCTCCTAAGTTTTACAAATAATTTCACCATTCTCAGCTACCTTCCCCCGCCCCAGAGGATAACTGTAAATGACACACACACAAAAAAAAGACAGGTCCATTACCACTCTTAAGAACAAATTGAGGAGCTAAGAGACCATAGCAGCCAAGGCAAGCTGAAATTGTTTCAGTAAAATTAGAGTTTATAGTAAGCCTAATTATGGTCAACATCTTCTCATCAATAAAACCCCTCTAATTCCATATACCAAGAATGATAATTAAGTCCCCTTACCCTGTTTGGTATAAGGATGCAGATTAGACCTGATAAATTCTTCTTTAATTTAATTCTTCCTTTGAAGAAACTTTGCAGATTATGTATGAATACACAGACACATATTTATTTCTGAATACATCCATATATCACAAATATATACATATCACATATTTGTTTGTGGATATATATTATAAACAAGTATTAATATATGCATAGGGATATATAAAGTGTTTTCTATACATATTATATATATATTTCTTACTTTTAAAAGAGTTAAATGAAACAGATAGGTTTTACTCTTCTTAGGTGTCATTTAGTTGACAGGAGATGTACATAACTTTAGTAGGCTGATGAAATTTAAAAGGAGGTAGGGATTTTATTTAAAGGAAAATATTGACTAATAATAGACCAGTGGGAAAATCACCCTGGGATATTCCCAAAATAAAAGAGAATCTGTATTAAAATAAAATTGACCATACCTTGTAGAGTTGCAAAATATCCAAGGCAGTTTTGAACTGATAATGGAGCAGGTAGTATCCAGCTTAAGACAGAAGGAACAGAGCATGCAGAAATGAAGATATGCAAAAAAGAAAGCTGTATACTATGGGGAAATTAGTGGATTATTGGGGGAGTAAAGTGAATATAGAAATGCATCAAGGCTGAATCCTGGGAATCTTGGCATGCACTGCCTTGAGGAGTTGTGATACTCAAGCACTCCTGATGCACAGTTGTGACTCAAGATTTCTCACTCAGCTTTACTTTTAAGAAGGTTTGCAAGAATCTGGACAGGGAAGTGTAGACTTAGGAAGGAAAGGCTGGCATCACAGTAAATTAGATAAAAATGGTGAGAGGGGGTATAAAGGAACATTTGGCTTAGTTGATTTAATGGCCTTTTCTTTTTAGGATTTTTATGACATACAATTGAGTCAACTTGGATTCAAAGTTTTGCTTCCTATCACTTTCACAAATATGTCCTAATTTTAACTTAGGACCACTGACAACTCTAAATATTTATTTCTTTGCCTATAAAGGAACCATGTAGGGGCTCAGAGAAGCCTCATCAGTTAAGAGTGCTTACTGCTTTCTAGCCAGAGTTTGGTTCTCAGCATATATGCCTGTTATCCTGTAAGCTACAACTTGCACTCACAAATACAATTACAAATTAATAAAATAAATCTTCATAGAAAAGGACATGGATTATATTTATGCTGGGTTTTTTTTTTCAACCCCGTAAGTTGCATTAGAAACTTCTGCCAAAAACATAAAATCACCATGTACAAGACATTCAGTTGCCAGTCTGATTTGATGTACCAACCTTCACTGAAGGCTGCTGACACATTTTCCTATCTTTCTAGCAGTCAGTGTTGCCTCTCAATTCACCAGTAGAGTCTTCAAGATATTTTTCATTTTTTCTCCAACTTTTTCAGGCAGATTCTCTAAAGCATAGATACAGTTTAGGTCTGATGGCTAACAGTGACTTCTCATTAGACCCATGTGACTTCCAAGCTTGATGAAATTTGCTTTGTGCTATGCAAAGACCAATTGACTACAAGGGGTCTGGATGGAATTTGGTGTTCTGACTTTTCAGGTATCTGCCAATACTCCCTTTGTCCCATCAATCCTTGTGATATCTATAGAAAAAAAAATGCAGGAGACACACCGCACATAGTGTAGGACATATGCAGAATTTGCTTTTGTTTTCCAGACCAGGGAAAAACACACCCTCGATGTGTGAGAGGCCACTCCCCTGCACATTTCAAGTAGGTTATACTATCTTCGAGGAGAGCTCTAGAAAAAGGAGCATTTCCTATAGGACTATGTCCCATCCAGGTGATTTTACAAGCCTATTTAGAGAGACTGCTTCTAGGGGTTTGTGTGTGTGTGTGTGTGTGTGTGTGTGTGTGTGTGTGTGTGTGTGTGTATAGCAATGGCAATGGAATGCCTTGGCTATTTATCAGACATACTTCCACTGAACACTAATCATGTCTGGTTTAGGGCCCCTGTGGCCTGGTTTACATAGTTCTCAAGGTATCACATGTTGTCCCAGCTTCAGAGACATGACTCAGATGTTATTCTGATTAGGAGTTAGAATCCTGAAGTCCCAGTTTCTGTTTTTATAGGTTGTTGACTAGAAGGGAGGTCCAGCCTCAGTGTGCTACAAGCTTGCTAGTATCTCATGAGCTGGCCAGCTTCCTAAAAGCCACACTACCATGTTCTTAGAGAATACTGAATGGTCAATGAATTATAAGCTTAATTCCAGCCTTCCAATTTTATTATTTTGTAGACATAGGGTCTCAAATAGCCCTGGCAGGTGTCAAACTTCAGTATATAGTTGAGGATGACTTTGACTTTATGATCTTGACTCCACCTGTCAAGTGCTTAGCTTACATTTATACATCTTGTTTTATGCAGTGCTAGTAATTGAAACCAGGGTTTCATGTACACTAGATAAGCACTCTAGCACTCTAGTGATTATAGCCAGATCTCCAAATTGTTTCAAAGGTAAAAGACCCACAGTGGAAGATCAGGTGTAATTTATGCTTTGTTAGCTTAATTTATTAAAGGATGAAATAGTTACACATGGTATGAAGCTCTCTGTTTGTCCTCTTGTCCTCAGAACCTCACCTGAGGTATCTTCCCAAGGCTTATGGATAGCTACCCTCTTCGAAGATGCAGTTCATCATTCCTTCATAGTTTCCTAGTGGAAATGATAAGACTATCACTTCTGTGGGATTGGCATTTACAAGTTCTTTTCAGATGACAACTTTGGGGAAGTTTTAAAATATAGAAGATGCAAATGTATGAAAACGCAGACATACCAGGGATGTATGACAAGAATGACTGCAGAGAAAGCACACGGAGCTGCCAACCACAGTAGACTGAGCTACCTAAACTATCATCTCCCCAAAGCTTATCAAAATCAGGGGCACCCCACTGCCATTGCTGCCTGTTGGGTTCCATGACTATTCTATCAGTATGTACTGCCAGCCTCACCTACGGGAAGGGCTTTTCTCAGAGTCATAGCAACATAACACAGATAAGCCAGGAGTGTTGGCTCTCCATTCCATAGCTGCCATGCCTGGATTCCTGTACTTGAAAAAAAACTCCCTCCTCTAATGTCTTCTAGGTGGAAATAATAATTACTGAAATCTCCTTTCTTAAGATGTCCCTGGTTTGTTTGACCTGTGATTTTGACTTCTGTCCTTTACTTTTTATTATCTTTTGTATTTCCAGGGAAATTCCAATAATAATGAATGTGAAAGGGCTCCATAAAGTAAAATGTCTTGTACATGATGAGGTTACTAACACTGTGTGCATGCCTATGTATGAGCAAGATCCCCTTGGAATTCTAATCAAGGTAGAGATAGTGTGCAGCAACGAGAAACATCACAAACCAACGCTTTAAAGAAAGAAAGAAATGTGTGCACCATTGTCAGAACTAACACAAGGAGAACTGAAGAGCTCATCTGAAGTCTGACCCCTTCATGTGAAATGGAAGTGATTGGAATAGGACTCTGAGGCAGTGGCATTTTCAGCATTTTTCAAAGTTCCAAAAGAGATATTTTCAGCTAGAATTTCTCCTTGAGTAGTTGAGAAATAAATACCATTCCCATAAGATTTTTGGAAAGTTATGCCTCATTTAACAGAAATGGTTTTAAATGAGATATTATTTATTGCAAATAATATTTCTAGTACATATCATAGTTCAATGCTTATTATATATAATATTACATAATAAAAATTGGAGGGTCACCACAAGACAGGCTTTTAGTAAGGAAAGCATTATTTCATTTTAATACCACCATTCCCCAAGAGGTAAGTAAAATTTGTATTTCCTATGTCAGTAAGGACAAGGCAAGAAAACAGTTTTCAAATGAAGCCTGGAAGTGGAGAGAAGAAACACCTGAAGGTAGAGTATGTGGTGGGAAGTTGAATGAAAGATGTTGTTAAGTAAACTACCATGAAGAAAGTTTCAACTGTTCCAACTCTATGTGTCATCTACTCAAGGGAAAATGAACACAAAACTCTGAACATATAATAAACACATATACCAGTAGAATTCTATATGTGGTCACATTGTGAACTAAATACAATGCAAGCACCAAGGCTAGTACCTAATGCTGGTGCCTAGGTGGGTACCTACATGAAAATTCCAACATATTACGATAAGTGAACAATAGTTGCATATCCAATATCTACAGGAGGGACTGAGAAACTCAGCCTGGAGATAAAGTTCAGTTGTTTGGAGGATGGCAATAGCTGAATCCCTTTATGGATTATGAGTTAGCAGCCAAGCACCAATAAAACAAATAAATAAGTATCAAAGCATAATGAAAAAGCATCTTATAAAACTCAACCAAAGCAAAAATAAAACTTTACCTTAGAAAATGAGTCTACAAAATTTACTAATTCTACACCAGCCACAGTGGCACACATCTTTAATCCCAGCACTTGGGAGGCAGAGGTAGGAGGATCTTTCCGAGTCTGAGGCCATCCTGATCTACAAAGTGAGTTCCAAGACAGCTAGGGCTGTTACATAGAGAAACCCTGTCTTGAAAAACCAAGACCAAAAAATTCTAATTTTGAGCAAGACTATTCTTTAATTAAATATTATTCCTGAATCTATCAGCTATAGTACTTCATGAGTCAATCTCTGGAGTTCCAAACTGAAAAACAAATTCAGACATTTCTATTTGTTTTCTTCAAGCACCCCTTCAATTCCTTTCTTGGTCCAGAAAGATGGCTAAAAGATGAGTAATGTGAATGCTGCCAAAGGATGTAAGCCTGATATAACCCAAGTTGCAGAAAATAGGAAAGAACACACACACACACACACACACACACACACACACACACACACACACACACACACACTAAATTAATAAAATAGAAATAAATAACTCTCTTTATAGCCCAATTTCCTCAGGTCATGACATCCAGCACAATGACCCACAAGACCTTGAGTAATATTTAATATTTATACTTATCCTTAGATTGTAGGAGAAGCAGTTAGGGTGTTGTTTATTATTGTTGAGGCCTGAACAGTGAGGGAAGACATCTGCACTCCTGAAAGTTGAAGGAGGTCAAAGAAGCCCAGGAGAAGAGCCGGAGTTTCAGGACTTACAGGTACAGAATCCGTAAGTGTGCTCAACAAAGCAGGCTGAGTGAGCTTTGCACTCATGGGTGGGAGTGTATCCCCAGTGTGCTCTACCCAGTCCTCTAGTAGCACTGTTAGGAAAGCACCCTTCTCAGCACTGCTAGCCTTCAAAAATTCATAACCATACAACATCAAAGCTAATGCCATTGCCATTCTTCCCTGCCTTTGTAAATGCGGCTTCTCCAGGGGCCTGTAACCTGCCGGTCCTACAGCAGCTCCTCCTGTGACTGCCACCCAAGCTCTCTGAGGACAAAATGGGAATTTGATTCCACGTTGGACTGACAAACATGTGCCCTGACTTCTCCCTAGCAAATGGCTAGACTCCAAAGACAGACATCCAGTGGAGCATAGGGTTTTGCAGGAAGGGTGCAAACATGCTGGGGAGATTTTTTTTTCCCCTTGCTTTGGTTTGTTTTCCATTTTCTGCTTTCATTTTCCTTTAGGAAAATATTTGACACATGTTCATGAGTTGGTGAAAACACTAAAAGAATAGTGGGAGCTTGGAGCATCTTTCCGAAGGAATTCTACAAGTCCTTTCAGTCATTCACCCTGCTCACAGTCAATGCAGAGTCCCCTTCACATCATGTCAGCGAGTGTTGAGCAAACACACCTAGACAATCTGAGTTTCCTTCTACTGATTTTTATACCATTTTCAATTTTGTACTTGCTATCCACAGGCATCAGTATTCCTCTATATTTTAAATAGTAAGGATTTATATAAGAATCATTGGATTAATTAGAATCATTATTCATTATTTACATGAAAGGCCCGCTTACAAGGACTTTGCAAAGAAGTTGGATACCACACTCCATAGTAGAGACAAACTATGAGCCCAGACTCAATAACTATGGGTAAGCAGCAGCATTGTCTTTCATGAAGTTTGTTAAGTGGGCATATTCCCAGACATACCCTGGTCGTGATGATGACACATGCCTACATGGGATCTCACCACTCTTAATTTAGCTTGTATCCAAGTCATGCTGATGTTGATGTAGATAACTTATGATTCTAATAAATTCTGGCTTATATTGTAGCCAGATTTCTTAGTGAGTTACCCAAGGCTCTTAAAATGTTTGTCTGGTGCACAGCTAACCACCAAAATTCAGAGAACACCTAGATGCTGGTGGTGATGTGGGTCAGTGTCATTTGCCCAATTTGTTTCTCTGTGTTCTTATGCTCTGTAGGTTATTTCATGCGACACTAAAAAGCTAATCTAACAGCACTGGCAGCCATTCTTAAGAGTCAAACATCCTTTTCTCTCTAGTTTCAATAATTATTTTCGTTAGGGTTTCTACCTGAGTATAAATGTATACCAATTTGCTATCTACCTGAGTATAAATGTATATCAGTGAAGATACAGTCTCACATAGTAACATTACTTTGATTTATAAATTTTAAAATCAAATGTCAGTGAACAGATAAGTGACAAAATATTATGATAGAAAACTTAGCATTAACAAAATAAAGTATTCACACATGAAATAATACAGCCCTATCTACAAAATATATAGCTTTGAGATGAGAGTAACATAAAAATGTGAATTGAATGCTATTAATATACACCAATATGCTAAGTACACAGCAGGTAATTTGAGTTACTAAGAAGATATACAAAGAGTATTTGGGTTTGAGAAAAATATTTTAAGAATGAATTTTATAGTAGTCAAAACTTCCAAAGGTCAAATGTCTACATTTAATTGTATTTACATTTTCACCTAGTGTAACTTAAAATGTATTATCAAAGACTGAGGATTAGAATTCAAATTCTGCTAATTAGTTTACTGTTGTTTTAAATTAGTATTTGATTTTTAATAAATCAGTCAATCTGTCATTTCAGTCTGCTGTTCATGTCTAGCTTCAATACTAACTTCAGGCTGTAACAAACTGTGAAATCTGTGGCTTTGTGCATCTCTCTTTCTTCCTTTTTCTTTTTTTCTTAACAGTTGGATATGTATGTGTGCACACATGTGCTACTTAACTAGGTATTAAAGAAACTTGGAGATATGAACTGATGAATAAATCATGGAATGAAATTAGGTTGGTGCTGAAAAAAAACAAAGAAAAAAACAACAGCAATAACAAAAAAAAAAAAAAGATTTTGAAACATGAGGAACCAAGCATGCTTAATCCCTTGAGTCAGCTTGTTCAGAATGTTCAGGCTTAGACTGTGTCTGTCTATAGCCATTTCTGTGTATTTTATTTCATGGAATCAAGGCTTAGATGTTAAGCTGAGAATGTAGATCAGCAGCTGATAGAGTCGTTGACACATAGCAAGGTCTCCTTGCAATATCCAGTACTTCAAAAATAAATGCAGAAAAAGTTTGGGTGTCATATGAGTCATGAATAAGAATTATGGCCACATCAGTGAATGGCTTGGTCACTGTAATTTTTGATGAGTAGTGTAGACATGAATGAGGAGGAGGAGACTAGAACATTCATTTCAAGCTTCCAAAGGAGGGAAGCAACAAATATTCCTACACTCATATTCCTACACTCATAGCAATTCCTACATTGCTATGAGCTACAGCAATGACCAGCATGGCATGATAACCCTAAGGGTGGGCAGTAATGGCATGTTTACATGGTGGTAACTGACACCTCTCTAATTGGACTTAAAACCTGCTCAACAAGAGGGAAACAATGCCTGGTATTGGAAACCTCACCAGCTACTAATTCATGTATCTTGGAGTATGTAGCTGGAGTTTTCTCTAGTCCTGCTCAGGCCCACAGCTGCTCAGGCGCAAGTAAACACACAAAGGCTTATATTGAGTAAAACTGTATGGCCTAATGACTCAGGCTTCTTGCTAGCTAGATCTTACATCTTAAATTAACCTATTTCTATAAATCTATACGTTGCTACATGGCTCATGGCTTACTGGTATCTTTATATCTTGCTTCTCATGGCAGTGGCTGGCAGAGTCTCCTAACTCAGCCTTCCACTTCCCAGAATTATCCTCATCTCCTTGTCCCACCTACACTTCCTGCCTGGCTACTGGCCAATCAGTGTTTTATTTATCAACCAATCAGAGCAACACATTCACAGCATACAGAACATCCCACAGCAGGAAGAGAACCTACAACCAACACTTTTCTAAACCAGTTAATATCTGACTACATTTTATAATTTGACTTTATATGCACAGATAAGTGTAGTCTTTCTCCCCTCATTAAGGAAACTTCTCTTTGCAACAATGAAGACCATTACAGAAAATCATAACTAATCAAAATGCAGAGTGGTGTATCTAAGTCCCAATGCATACAACTACAGAAACATCTAAACACACAACTCAGGGAACATTTTGATAAAGGGGATAGAAAGATTGTAAGAACCAGAAGAACAGGAACTTTGTTTTGATACTGTATCTCCTAGAGATGTCCGAAGCTATATTCAAAAAGTTTCACCAACATGATTTTACCAACTCGGCATGACCTAAACAAGGACAGCATTATACATGCCGAAATGGAGGGAAGAAAGCCCATGAGGTCTCAACCATACACAAAGAATGACAATGGACCAAGGAAGCTGAAAGCTAGAGAAATAGTCTTCCCTAGGGTATTGGTTATCCAATACCAAATGGTTAGCCCTGAAAAGAAAAATACAAGTAATATAACATGGACTGAGCAGCTCACATATGCATATAACAATTAAAAGAGTTCACAAATTTGAAGACCAAGGAGGGTTGTGTGAGAGGAAAGAGAAGGGGTAAATGATATAATTAAATTGTAATCTCAAAAATAAAATATATAAATAAAAAAATACTGTTACGGAAAAAAAAGTGGATTTTCTTTACAGTCTCGCTTTTATCTATTTAATTGTTCACTATTTTTTCTAAAAAATATGATTTGAAATATAATTGCAAGGACTAACACGCCTGTTTAAATTGGAACTTGAAAGATTCTCCCAAGCATATTTACCAGAACCAGTTTGAATGTTCTATTGGGGAATCAACAAAAAGGCCAGTTAAGTAATTTGTGGATACTCCAACATTACAAACCCCAATAAAGATTGATGAAGTGACTGGGTAAAATTCTCAAGTCCGTACTAGTTTCAGTGATTGAATTTCTCCAATTTATTGTAAAAGAAACATGAAAAGAATTGAGAGACCCCAAGAGGGACACCTGAGGAGCTCAGAGGACAGGGCCTGGCAAGTAACTATTTAATCTTGAAAGATGGTGTGGCCTCAGAAAGGAAACAACCATAAGAGAATTATAACTCCTGACATGCTAAAGAAACATGAAAGAGATTTAGATACTTATAACCTACACCAACATAGGAAAATTAAAAATGAAAGCACCTGACAGGCAGTCATAGATCAAAGCTATTGGTCAATTTATTTTTGTTTCATCAATTTCTAATTTATGTATTACTTGCTCTGAAATTAATATCTATGACATTATACATATGTATTCATACACACATATGATGTATATCAAAAACAGCAGAAATTTTATTTCCTTAGATGAAATCTGGCTAACCTATGGCTCTTGGGAGCTGGAGATATGACTCAGTGGTTGAGAGTACTAGCTGTTCTACCAAAGGACCTGGATTTGGTTCTCAGCACTGAGGTTCAAACACAACAAATTATGGAAAAAAATTCTTTGCACTTCTGGGAAGAGAATATGAGAGTTTCAGTGAGAAGGGAGAGAGGAAAGAGTGAATGGAATGTTCTGTTAGCTACCTGTCTTTCTATAATAATGTCTATTCTTCTCTATCTAATCTATCATCTATCTATCTATCTATCTATCTATCTATCTAGCTAGCTAGCTAGCTAGCTAGCTAGCTATCTGTGGTGATATTGTGTTCCCCAAAATATTGTGCACCCTAATAAACTTATCTGGGTTCAGAAAACAGAACAGCCTCTAGATATAGAGGCCAGAAAATGGTGGCACACATGCCTTTAATCCTAGCATTCCAGAGGCAGAGATCTGTCTGGATCTCTGTGAGTTTAAAGCCACACTGGAAATAGCCAGGCATGGTAACAAGAGCCTTTAATTCCAGGAAGTGAGGTCTGGAAGCAGAAAGGTATTTAAGGAGTGAGGATGATGAACTAGAGCTGGTTAAGCTTTTAGGCTTTTGGGTAGCAGTTCATCTGACATCCATTCAGATGAGGAAGGACACCAGAGGCTTCCAGTCTGAGGAAACAGGATCAGCTGAGGAATTGCCAAGGTGAGGTGGCTGTGGCTTGTTCTTTTTCTCTGATCTTTCAGCATTCCTCCAACACCTGGCTCCAGGTTTGATTTTATTAATAAGAACTTTTAAGATTCGTGCTACATCTATCTATCTATCTATCTATCTATCTATCTATCTATCTATCTATCTTCTATCTATCCATCTATCCAGCTATCCATCCATTCATCCATCCATCCATCTGTCCGTCCGTCTGTCTGTCTATCTCCCTCTTCCCTCTCTTTGTGCATGCATGTGTATGTATGTGTGTATACATATGTACATGCATGTAAAGGTTGGAGGAGCTTGGGAGTTTCATTACTAATTGCCCTCTACCTTGGATTTTAGACCAGGATATCCCAACAAGCCTAGAGCTAAAAAATTTTTCTTAAACTGGCTGGACAGTAAGTGTCCATCAGCCAAGCACTGGTATTAGAGATGTGTGTCACCACATCGGGTTTTTCACACTGGTGCCATGCCGGGATCTGAATTCAGGTCCTTATGTTGCACAGCAATCACTTTACCCACTGAGCCATTTTCTCTGCCCCTCTTCCCCTTTTTACTAGTTCAGAACCAAATATACCGTATTTGTTTATTAATTTGGTATAGTAGGTAATTTGCTATATTAAATCCCTCATGCCTATGTAATTAGTTAATTGTGCATGTGTGTGTGTATGCACCTCTCTCTCTCTCTCTCTCTCTCTCTCTCTCTCTGTCTCTGTCTCTCTGTCTCTCACATGCACACACACACACACACACACACACACACACACACACACTCTTGCTCTCTCTGCTTTCTCTATTTTTGAGACATAGGCAGAGGTAGGTGGGGATGATGTTGGATATTATAAATACAAGGGCATTTCCTTGGATTGGTGTAACATCTTGTTGGATCAATGAAGATGCCTGTCATCCTTCATTAATAAAAATTAGCTATAAATCTCCCTGCTTCTCACAGGAGGGCCTTTAAACCTTCTGTCAGGGACCTGAGGAGGATGTCTAGGAGGGAGTCAATCAAGAATCAACAGGAACTGGCAGCAGAATCTGTGAGGTTTTAAAATGCATATATATATATGTGTGTGTGTGTGTGTGTGTGTGTGTGTGTGTGTGTGTGTATGTGTGTGTATGTATATATGTATGTATGTATATATGTATATGTGTATATATATATATATATATATATATATATATATATATATATATATATATATATAGTATTTTTGCCTACCTCCCTAGTCTCATGTAGCCCACATATGGGTTTGTTTTTGTGGTCTCTTCACAGACAGCTTCCTCATTCCGCCTTCCCAACCCCTGCACCCCAGTCTCCCCTTACCACCCCCTCACCCCGAGATTTCTACCCCTTCAGTGCTGGAGACCTGTGCAATATCATTTTCCACATAATGAAATCTGGAGTGACATTAATATAAGTGTAATTTTATAGACAGGAATGGGCCTGGCTAATAGTTTCTACCTGCTGTGCTTTGATGATAGACATCAGGATGTCACCATCTGTGTAATGAAATTTCACCTCTGTAATGGTTCAGATTATCAAATGTTCTTCCAAGCTGGCTCTGAGACTCTATTGATTTATTTATCTGCAAAGGGTGCTGTTTATTGTGGAGGGCGAGGGTGAAGGGGTGCAAAGTGCATTGCAGAGAGTGTAAAGAAGTGAATATCCACATTTCTCTTTGTCTTCTAGACACAGTGATTATGAAAGCTACACTTTCCAGCCTTGCACTGTGGTGGAATGTTATGTTAACTAGGCAAAGATTTGTTACATTTGTTTTTGGTGCGAAATATTATTTTAAATATGTGAAGCTGTGTTATGTTGGTTTCTGCTGCCTTTGTTAACGATGTAAAGGTGTGTTGTGTTTGTTTGTGCTGCAGTTCTTCCATTATGTAAAGATGTTTTGCATTTGTTTCACCTTGCCTGCCTAAGGCACTTGATTGGTCTAATAAAAAGCTGAATGGCCAATAGGTGGGCAGGAGAGGGATAGGTGGGCCTGGCAGGCAGGCAGAATAAGTTGGAGGAGAAATCTAGGTTCTAAAGAGAAGAAAAGAAGGAGAAGAGGATGAGGGTGAAAGAGAGGGACATACCTGGAGCCAAGAGCCAGAAGCCAGGCAGCCACTGCCAGCAAGCCAGACAAGAGAAGCATGAAAGTAGGACATACAAAAAGGAAGGAAGAAAGGAAGGAAGGAAGGGAAGAAGGGAGGGAGAGAGGTAGAAAGGTAAAAGGCCCCGAGATAAAACATAGACAAAGTAATACAATGTTGTAGCATGCCTATTACAAAGATATTTCTGCATTAATTCATTTAATCCCCAGACTATATCATCTGATTGCAATGAGGCATAAAGCCCTATGACAAATTCAAGACCGTGTGTGCTACTCAAAAGAAAGGCTACTAGGGCCTTCTTAATCTCAAAATGATACCAAGAGGGAATAATTCTTTTCCTCAAAAAAAAAAAAAAAAAAAAGAAAAAGAAAAGGAAAGGAAAAAAGAAAGAAAGAAAATGCATGCTCTTTGCATGAATCCAATTTGAATACTTAGCACCCAGACTGGATTAGGAGAGACAAGTAAGACTCCACCAAGTCTATTCAAGTCTGGATTCTAAGTATCCAAGGGTCCTGTTGCCAACAATGACCAAGAATTTGCTTATTTTCTGTTTTCTTCATATCCTGCCAAGGTAATACCACTAAGAAGATAAAAAGATAGAAAGAATAAACAGTGATATGAAATCTCTCCCACACTATTCCAAGCTGTGTATTTCACTATATAGCCAATCCATTCATGAATGAACACTTAGAAATGAAGTTTACATTTTATCTAAACAGCAAATAACACATTTTATAATCAATTTCCAAAT
This sequence comes from Peromyscus maniculatus bairdii, assembly GCF_049852395.1. Lineage (NCBI taxonomy): Eukaryota > Metazoa > Chordata > Mammalia > Rodentia > Cricetidae > Peromyscus > Peromyscus maniculatus. Next base: position 18,493,368 of record NC_134870.1, on the reverse strand, counting down.
ATTATTACAGATTTTATCTTCTGCCTACTATTTGCTGATAATACTAACTCCTGATTACCTCAGAGCTTTATCATTTTTATTTCTTTTTATTTCTAAAATCATTAGAACCATTTTTACCCAGTATGATTCTATAAACTCTAAATCAGTTTACAAATGATAAATAATAACTAAAGTAAAATTTTAAAAAGTTAAATCATTTACCTTTCTTGTAATATGTTCACCTGACTCAAGCAATCACTTCTTAAAATACAATTTCCCTAGGATAGAATTCTCATGTAACTTTTGTTGTTTTGTTTTTTGAGACAAGTTTTCTCTGTATAACAGTCCTGACTGTCCTGAAACTCATTTTGTAGACCAGGCTGGTATAGTGGGCAGCTGTTCCAGCTTTGACCTGGAAGTACTACTCCCATTGAGGCTTCCGGTAACTGTCACACCTACAAGGAGGGCCAAGAGGGAGCCCTTAAGACCTGAGATCCAGATGTGCCAGCTCTCTTGGTTCCTGGATCCTGGACCCTGGAGGTAGATCGGACAAAGTTCTCCAGAGAACACTGCTGGACTACACTATACCTTTCCCGGACCCTGTAACCTATCCCTTTACTTGTAAGTTAACCCACAAAACAAACCTCCCTTTTAACTACATGGAGTTGCCTTAATATTTCCACCAACTGGCTGGCCTCATATTCATAGAGATCCACCTGCCTTGAATTTCCAGGTGATGGGATTAAAGGCATGCGCCATCACTGTGCAGCTTCTCATGTATTTTTTTGATAAAGCAAAAAAGGTGCACCCATGATAATGACTTTCATCCAAAACCCCACTGTTCCAAACACATCATGGCCTATGAGTATGGAATACACCAGAAACCACTGTCCTGAAAGAAGCTAGAGAACCTTCAGTCAGTTACAGATACACTTGGCATTCATCTCTTCCTCGGGAAACCTATTTCCCTTCCTTTCTCTCACACCTCTTTTGTGTAATTCTTTTTGGGTAAGGGCTTAGTGTGTACCACATACAGTATAATTGCCTCTACTAATCTTCCTGCCCATTCAATAGACAAACAACTCATCTATCTCCTGGCACAAGTATAGTAAGAGATGAAATTTCATTCATACATATTCAATCACCTTCATTAATGTTATTAAAGCTAGGAGGAATCCCTCAGTAGACATACTTGGGGAGCACATGTCTACCCAAACCTCTGGTTTCTGGATCCACTTACTTTTAAATAGAAAGTTTCCCCACAGTTTCCTATCTTTTATCTTTCCACTAGAGAGTTCTGAGGCTTTCTGTATCCTCTTAGGCAAAGGTCTGAGAGGGGAGATTGTAGGAGGTCATCCTTAATCACAGTTTCATATATTCAGGAAGAATCAAAATGCACAATACCTGGACAGATGGCCCTGTGTCACTGGGGTGTGACACTGGCAGTGTTTGCCTGGTAGTGAGCACATGCTCTCCCACTTCAGGATAAACAAACCCAGCGGTGCAGCTTTGTTTAGCAGCAGGGGGTAGTGAGGAGAGGTAGGTGACAAGTTTATTTTCTTGACATCTTCCATCTGGGTCTTGGGTAAAACCCCCTGCTAACTCAAGTTTAGAATATTTGCCTTTAACATATGTACTTCATGGCCCAGGAGTCATTGCATGGCCCCAAGACCAGAGTCTGGAGCACTTACTCTGAGTTAACAGCCTATATCTGGGTGCAATTAGACTGTTTAAATCCCAGCTGACTCTTTTTCTTACTCCATTTCATCTCCTCTTTAAATCAAACCCCAAGCTGCCCAGTTGTGCCAACTGTTAAAAAGCAAAGTGCCAGGTACATGTTGGGTTGCCATACACCCTTAATACTTAGCCTTTCCTCAATCAGGAGCATTGGTTGAAGCCTCAGGATTACTTATCATCTCCTATTTAGTTTCCAGTTTCTTTACAAGCCTCCACACTCCCTTTGGGGAAAATGCCATTTTCAAGACTCAAGAGCAATTATTCACAAATGATTCACTAGGAGCATTACAGGTACACTTGGCTTCTAATCAAGAATATACATGTTAGCCACGCGGTGGTGGCGCATGCCTTTAATCCCAGCACTCGGGAGGCAGAGCCAGGAGGATCTCTGTGAGTTCAAGGCCAGCCTGGGCTACTAAGTGAGTTTCAGGAAAGGCGCAAAGCTACACAGAGAAACCCTGTCTCGAAAAAACCAAAAAAAAAAAAAAAAAAAAAGAATATACATGTCAAGTACTCATGAGCAAATATGTGAGGCACTCACATGCAAACTTTAAGCTTTGCTATTTCTGATCATGTTTTATTTGTTTGTTTGTTTGTTTGTTTTGCTTTATGAGCCCCTCTCCATGGTTTTCAAACTTCTTCATTTGCTTTGTAACACATTCTCTTTATAGACTGAAACAGGACAGGTGAATAATTCAGAAGCATCCTGTTTTCCACATAGTAGGTCTATAGTTCGATCCACATGAGAAATTCAGGAAAGGTTTGGGATTCAGTGATTGCTTTGGAGCTTCAATCTGCCAACTCAGCTTGAGGGAAATCTTCCTTGATAGAGGTTAGGAGTGGTCTCTGCAGGTGAATGTGAATTGTTCCCTCTGGGGTCATGAATGTGGATACTTGATGTCCAGATGGTACCACTGATTTAGAAGGTTGTGGAACCTTTAGAAAAGGAAACATGGCTGATGGAGGAGGTCACATCAGAGTTAGATCTGCTTCCTGTCTCTGTTTCCTGTTTTTTTTTCCCACAGGAGAAGTTCCTTCCAGCCTAGGCTGACCCACTACACTTCCACACACCCCCAAGTGATGAGGCATTCCCTCTGGACTGTGAGCCAAAACACACATCTTTTCATTCATAAGTTCCTGTTGGGAATTTTGTTACAGAGACAACAAAAGCAGCCAAAAGAAAGGGGAAGCCGACAAGGACAGAGCCAGTGGTACAGAGCTGTATGAGCTGATGGCTTCCAAGAAGCAGGTGATCTCATGTTTCAGAAAGAGCATGAGGACAAAAGTCAGTTTTCAGTTTCTGTGAAAATGACGTCAAATTATGTGGGGAAGGAGCTGGTGGGGTGGCTGAGAAAGCCAGAGCCATGACCTGTTATTACAGATCTCAAATCTCTGAAATGTCTGGCTTTCTGAAAAGTGGCATGGTTGTAGGAACTGACAGTGAATGAAGGAACTGACATGAAAATGAGCGGAAGAAAAAAGATATCTCCAGAAAGCAGAATTATTCTCCAGTAAGAACAGCTGAAGGGTTAGTCTCTCTGCAGAAGGGAAATTGTGCATGTGTGGCATGGGGATGTTTTAGGCCTCATGGGATAGAAAAGGGGGAACTTGGGGATGGAAAAGTCCATCAGCAGCTGAGTACCAGTGCAGTCTGGAAGTGCCGGTAGATGCTGGCGGGTTTGGTATGTAGAGTTCCTCTTTTGAAGACTCGACAGGTGTTATCAGTCAAGTCAACTTTTCTGTCCAGAGCTTCTCAGTCCACCTTTTAGGTAATTAGGCTTTTAGATAATTAGCCCTCGGGAATTAGTTAATGAACTTTCTTGTTGTTTAGAATCTACACTTCAGATACCAGAGCACAGCTAAGTGGGACATGGCTTCTGACTCTTACCACTCCATTGTAAATAAAATTGGCTCACCATACCTTTGATATTTTTTCCTGATTTATCTTCCAGAAGAAACACTAATCATAATGATACACCTGTGAGTGAAAAATAAAAATGAGAATAATTGGAAAACTCAGATACAACAGGAAAAGAGAGAAAATGACAAAGATGTATGTTTAAAATTGTATTTTCACATATAAACAGCTGATTAGTATACACCTGAAGACTATAAACTTCATATGAAATAGTCTCTGTTTTATTACAGCTTTTGAGCACGCAGAAGGCATAGGCATATAAGCATTAGAATGGAGCTAGTTAAAACTTCAAAGTCACCCTTCTAAGCTGTGAGAGCTGCTGGGTGCCTCATTCCCAAATCACTTTGGATCCTGTCCACACAGAATACAGAAATAGATGAGGACGTTTAACAAAGTTGCCAAATTTTCTATACACCAAATCCAGTCAGTAACCATTGTTTGTAAATGAAAAAAACGAGACAAAGTCCACCGCACTGTTCTGTATATTGTCTATAGCTGCTTCCAGGTTACCATGGAAACACTGAGCAGCACTAACATGCACCCTGCCAATCCTACACACTTTGACATTTGGCCCTCCGTTTAAAAGAATCTTTTTGACCTGAGGTTAGAGGACATGAACATTAGAATGTGTCATGTATGAGTGTTTTAAATACTAAGAAAAATAAGTTCAAATGGTTAACTAAGAAACCATAATAATGTGAGAAAAATCCAACACCATTCCTGAGGAAGAGAGAATGTGACTCTACAATCCAGAGTTTGAAGATGCCTCATGGAAAAGATTTTGGGACTGTCTCACTTGACATAAAAGAAAATTAGACTCAGTGTTGAAAAGGGGGAAAGTAATAAGGAGTTATGTTAGAGGCACAAGGAAGTTTTGAGGGGGAAAAAAAGGCATTTTGTCTTCAAAGTGCAGAAATTTCATCCATGTGGCAGGAAACATAAATATTACACACAGAGGAAAGAAAAGTAAAAAAGTAAGCAAGGGGTTAGACTTATACATAGCATTCTAACTAGAGGCTTTTCAAATAATTTTTTGATTATTAGATCAGAAAATGAGGTCACAAAGTTTTATAAACAACTACACAGTCACTATCTGAATCTCCCCTTAGTGAGCAAATAAACATTGGACAATAACTACATGCCAGAGTGACAAGAGAGAGAGGGGGTACTGTTGTGTTGACCTGGTGACTGCTGAGTTGGTCCAAACCAGCAAACATCAGCTAAAGATACCAGTATTATTTTCCTGTTAGTAACATATCTAAGTGGCTACAAACTCAAGCGTTTCCTATCCCACCTTCCTTTTCTTTCTTCCTTTTCCCTGTAAGAGCAACAAACTCTCCTCCCTAAGTTTCCGGCCCCACACAGTCACATCCATTGTACTTGTGAGGGTTATCACCTTCCTACTTCTTAACACCATCCTGAGAAAGAAAATGGGAATATCATTATTCAATGATATTCAAACACCAAATACCAGTACTTGATAATTTTATTATCAAAATTCAAAACAGCCTGTGTTCATTAAACTTATGAGCCTTATCCACTCTGAAGAACACGGTACAAAGAAGGAAGAGCGCTATATGGGTGACAGTGCCGGCCAGGGTTCAGCAGCTCCATCCAGGTCGTGAAGTTCACAGGTCGAGTAGCTCCTGGCTACCATTTCCACATTTGTAGGTAAACAAAATCTTTAACTTCTGGTCACTCTACGTTTATGTGGTTATAAGTTTACTTTTTTAAAAGCCAATGCCATGAATAGCTTTAAAAAAAGGCAATAAGACTAACAAGAGATAAAATTTAGAGAAGAAAATATTTTTTATGAAAATTTTAAAAAATATTCGATAACTCAGATTTTTTATAGGGATGTTCACTTTTACCTATCCATCACTTTACAAACATACTTTGAGTTAGACCTGAATTCTGCAAATTATATAAACTATATCAGGAACTGGTTGGGGCATTCTGTGGGGTTCATCTAGAAACATCATGTTAATTCTATAGACTTGCCACTCATCACTCCAATTTCACAGCTACAGATACTGAGCCTTAGAATGATTAATTTATATAGCCTGCCTAGGCTACCTCCAATAGCCCCCCCCACACACACACACACTAGTCATCTCTTTATTATCATATCCTAGCCCACAACTCCCACAAAAGTCCCCTGCTTTACACAGAGGCCATGCTGGCACATAGGACCCAGGTAGGCACCCCAACTGCAGATTACCAGCACTCCCTCAGAGCCTACACAGCTTAACCCCAAGCAGCCCCACTCCCCTTGTCCCCATATCCCTGCCCAGAATTCTGGTGGAAGTCGCACTGGTACCCAGAACCCCATGGCGTCATGGACTGCCCCTACTTTCTCAGTGCTTGCCCTGACCACCCACAATGGCCTTCTCCTTCTAGTTACCATATCCAGAATTTGAAACTCAGCAGAGGCACTCTACTGGAACAACAGATATGAAGGCCACCAGAACTACAGGGAGCCAACCTTCACCAGCAAAGACCTCACTCAATGCGCTCGCAGCCTACCCCCAATTGTCTAACTGCCTCCATTACCATATCCTAGCCCAATACCTGTGGAGGACCCCTGGCTGAATCATAGGCCACATATGTGGCCCGAACTCCAGCCCCCAACTTGGGCTGAGTCCCTCTACTCAGCCCCAAGCCACTCTAGCAAGAAGACCAGAGAGGAAACAGAAATGAATGGGAAAACACCCATCCAAAAAAGACAAAGTCAGAAATCAACACAAAAACCTATAACTATCCCAAATCCAGAGGCCTAGACACCAGCATAAGAACCTTTTTCAACAGTAGCCAGAGTAAGATGATACCTCAAGTGCCCAGCTATCCTACTATAGCAAGCCCTGAACAGTTCAGCATAGTTGAAGCACAAGTAAAGAACCTTAAAACCAAATTAATGAAGGTGACATCCATTTCCTTAAATAGGAAATGAATAAATACCTTAAAGAAATCAAGGAAAAGACAAAAAAATGAAGGAAATGAATATGTTCTTTAAAGAAAGCCAAGAAAAAAATGAACAGTTGAATTGAATGAATAAAAATGTTGAAACCTGAAAATGTAAATAGAATCAATAAAGAAAACGCAAACAGAGAGAATACTGGAGATGGAAAATCCAGGTAAGCAAACAGGAGCTACAGACTTAAGCATTGCCAAAAGACTACAAGAGATGAAGAGGGAATCTCAGGTGTTGAAGATACAATAGGAGAAATTGATAGATCATTCAAAGAAAATGTTAAATCTAAAAAATTTCCAACATAAAACATCTGTGATATCTGGGATGCTATGAAAAACCAAACCTAAAAATAATAGGAATAAAAGAAGAATCCCAGTTCAAAGGTCCAGAAAATACTTTTAACACAAAGCTAGAAAAAAATTTCTAACCTAAAAAAGAACATGCCTATAAAGGTACAAGAAGCTTACAGAATACCAAATAGATTGGACCAGAAAAGAGTTCACTCACCACATAATAATCAAAACACTAAACAGAACAAAGAAAGAATATTAAAAGCTGCAAGGGAAAAGACCAAGTAACACATAAAGCTAGACCTATCAGAATTACACACAACTTCTCAACAGACATTCAAAAAGCTAAAAGGGCCTGGACAGATGTGCTACACACTCTAAGAGACAAGAGATGCCAGCTTAGACTAATATACCCAGTAAAACGTACAATCATCATAGATGGAGAAAACAAGACATTCCTTGATAAAGAATTTAAATTTTAAATTTAAACAACACAAATCCAGCCCTACAGAAGGTACTAGAAGGAAAACTCCAACCCAATGAGGTTAACTAGACCCATGAAAACACAGGAAATAAATAATCTCACACCAGCAAGACCAAAAAAGGGAAACACACACACACACACACACACACACACACACACACACACACACACACACACACACACACACAACCTACCTGTCACCACCATAACAGAAATTAACAGTCACTGTCATTGATACCTCTCAATATCAATGGACTCAATTGCTCAATAATAAGACACAGACTAACAGAATGGATGCGGAAACATGATCTGTCTTTCTGATGGATCTCAGCATCAAAGATAGACACCACTTCAGAGTTAAGGGTTAGAAAAAGATTTACCAAGTAACAAATAAATGGACCTAAGAAACAAGCTGTTATAGTCATTTTAATATCTAGAAAAATACACTTCAAAATAAAATTAATCAAAAGAGACAGGGAAGTTCACTTTATACATATCAAAAGAAAGATCCACCAATATTATCTTTCAATTCTTAATGGCTATGCCCCAAACATAAGGGCACCCACATTTGTAAAGGAGAGACTACTATAACTTAAATCACACATTGATTGTAAGAACCTTCAATGCACCACTCTCATCAATGGATAGGACAACCAGAAATTAAAAAAAAAAAACTAAATAGAAAAATAGCTAACAGATATTATGAATCAAATGGCCATAACAGATATCTACAAAACATTTCAACCTAAAACAAAATAGTTCACCTTCTTTTCAACACCTCACAAAGCATTCTCCAAAACTGACCTGACCACATAGTCACAAATAAATCTTAAAAGATACAATAAAATTGAATAACCCCCTTGCATCCTATCAGACCACCACAGATTAAAACTGGATTCCAACAACAACAGAAAGCCTACAAACTCATGGAAATTGAACAACCCACTACTGAAAAACTGCTGTGTTAAGGAAGAAATAAAGTAAGAAATTAAAGACTTCCTAGAAGTCATTGGAAATGAATGAACAACAATAAACATATGAGACGCAATGAAGGTAGAGCTTAGGGAAAAGTTCAAAGAACTAAGAGCCTACATAAAGAAACTGGAGAGCTCTCACACTGTCAACTTAATAGCACACCTGAAAGCTCTATAACAAAAGAAGCAAGCTCACCCAAGTAAAGTAAATGGCAAGAGGTCATCAAACTGGGGACTGAAATCAATAAAAAGAAACAAAGAGAAGAATACAAAGAAGTAATTAAACAAAGAGTTGGTTTTTTGAAAAAAAAAAAATCAACAAGGCAGGCAAACTCTTATCTAAACTACCTAAAAGGCATAGAGAGATTATCCAAATTAAAAAAAAAAATCAGAAACAAAAAGAGGAACATAACAACTGACACCAAGGAAATCCAAAGAGTCAATTAGATCATACTTTAAAAACCTACACTACACAAAACTGGAAAATTTAAAAGAAATGCTTATTTTTTTTGCTAGATACCACTTATCAAAGTTAAATCATGATCAGATAAACAATTTAAACAAACCTTAACCCCTAAGGAAATATAAGCAGTCATTAAAATTCTCCCAATAGAAAACAAAACAAAACAAAAAAGCCCAGGGCCATATGATTTTAGTGCAAAATTCTATCAGACTTTCAAGAAAAGCTAATGCCAATACTCCTCAAATTATTCCACAAACAGAAACAGAATAAACATTATCAAATTCCTTTTATGAGGCCACTGTCCCCCTTAAGCCCCAAACACACAAAGATTCAACAAAGAATGAGAATTGCAGACCAATTTCCCTCATGAACATAGGCGCAAATTTACTCAATAAAATACTTGCAGAGAGAATTGAAGAATACTTCAAGAAGATCATCCACCATGAACAAGTAGGCTTCATTACAGAGATGCAGGGATGGGACAACATACAAAAATCATCAACATAATCCCGTATATAAACAAACTGGAAATTCAAATCAAAACACATAACCACCTCTTTAGATGTTGAAAAAGCCTTTGACAAAATCCAACACCCCTTTGTGATAAAAGTCTTGGAGAGATTAGGAATACAAGGGACACAACTAAACATAGTAAAGGCAATTTTCAGCAAGCCTGTAGCTGTTGCAGAATATTATTTTAAGGTGTGTTACTTTTGCTTATGTTGTATTTGTTTAACTCTGTGAAGCTGTGTTACTGTGCCTGTATAAAACACCTGATGGTCTAATAAAGAGCTGAACAGCCAATAGCAAGGCAGGAGAAAGGATAGGTGGGGCTGGCAGGCAGAGAAAATAGATAGAGGGAGAAATCTGAGAAAAAGAGAAGAGATGGAGGAGTGAAAGGAAGAAGTAGCCAGCCAGAGGGGAGGAGGACCCAGGAATCAGGCACCGAGCTACACAGCAAGCCAGAGTAAGAATAAGATTTACAGAAGTAAGAGACTGGGCAAAGCCCAGAGGTAAAAGATAGTTGGGATAAGTTAAGAAAAGCTGGCAAGAAACTAAACCAAGCTAAGGCTGGGCATTCATAAGTAAGGATAAGCCTCCAAGTGTGATTTATTTGGGATCTGGGTAACTGGCTCCCCAAAAAGCATAAAGACCCTCAACAACATTCTGGCATACCAACTTGGGTGTCCAATATTTATCTAGAGCCTGAGAAAGTTGAACAACAACAAAAAAGGGATATGGTTGGACAGGTTCTACTGGTCACTGAGTCCTTGAACAGCTAGTATGTTAAGTAGAAACAAAACAAATAAGTAAAAATGTCTGCCACAGTGCAAGCATTGGCATTCTAGAGCTCTAGGAAGGTTAAATGCAGTTCCTGGTCAGATAAACCTCAGAAGGGCCATGAGTTTCACACTTGATTTTCTCAACCCAAAAAGTGGGCAAAGCCAGCTAAGAGTCATATTCGGAGGATACAGGTAGGTGTACCATAACAGTCTAAAGTTTTCTCGTGCAGTCAAAGAAGTCTAGAGATGCACAGTAAAAGAGATCCAGATGGGAAAACCTCTACACAACTTACAGTGTATTTAATGATGTTCATAGGCTGAAGAAAAAGAAAAGGGCATAGTTATAGAAAAAAAGTTAATAGTTTATAAAATAAAGTCTTTAAAGAGAGAGTAAAAGAAAAAAGTCCCTTAAGACAGGAAATACACAGGTAGTTTGGATTCTGTTACTGTGTTGATTTTGAATTTTTTGAATGGTAATAAGCAAAAGACAGCTGCAGGCAAACATGGGCTTGTCAGTAGGACTGCAAAATTGAACCAACCTAGATACTTTAGGGCTATCTTAACTTTAAAAACAAAGTCAAAAAATGTATTTTTCTAATGGAAATCAAAAATGCTTTGGGGTTTTGTTCCCACAGGAGATGAGAGGCTGTGGATTCCTTCAGGGTTAACATGGATCAGGTTTGATCAGGCAAGACCTCCTGAAACTTGACAGGTCATATCTTTCAGCAAAGGTTACTGTAAGTCTTCCTGGGATGTGGTCATTATTTCAAAATTTTCTCTCTGGGAACCTAAAGATGCTTCATCCATAGACAACAGGGATAAGTATGGAGAAAACTAAACCCACATTCCCAAGAATTGGGGGATGTGCATGGACTTTGGTTAAATGGTGAGTTATGGATGTTTGTTATCATTTAGGGAAAAATTTAAAGTTATTTGTTGTACTGTGCATAAGTTTCTACTCTTGTCTAAAATGTTTTTATAAACTGATACAAATTTAAGGTTGATTTTGTTACCACATATTGTATATCTGTTTCTATTCTCATTTAAGGTATTTTATGTATGAAGTTTATTTTAAAATGTAAAGTAAAATTATAGGTTTTGAAAGCTACTATTATAAACTACATAGGATAACCAGGAAGCATAGGCTAGTGGCTAGTCATTTATAACAAATCAAATTTGTAGATATGTTAGGTGTGCTTTCCAAATCATATAGAGATATATTTTAAATAGATAGATGGTCTTCAAACCTTTCAAAGACCTACAGAATATGGTGGTTAAAATGTTTTGTTAACATAGGGTTTTTCATGTCAATGAGACACATCTGCTCCTGGCAGTACCGATTTACTTTAGAGAAGATGATGAGCATTGAAGAAACTCCTTATGGAGTTTGCTTTCATTGTGGCAAGGTTAGCTACTAGAAAAAGAAACTCTTCTTGCCTTTGACTACTGGCAATGTGCTGTGCAGATTGGACATGCAAGACACACAGGAAAAAGAATGTTGAACTTTGCCAAAACAAGGTGGGGCAGTCCAAATTTCCTACTTCACTGAAAAGTCTGCCAGATACTTGGGGCCTGTAGGTTGAAGATGGAGGCCCCAAAGTTTCAGTGGAACTTGGAGTGACTGTCCAGACAGGTAAATGTCTCTGTTGTTAGATCATATTAATCCTTCTGGGTCTTTGATGAAATTAAAAACTAAATAGCTATAGTTACAGTTTTTCTTAGTTATGATAGAAAATAAATTAGTTGTAAAATTTTGGATTCACTAAGATAGGATAATTAATGCATTGTTTTCTCTGAATATGATAACTACAAATTGACAGAATATTGTGAATGTAATCCTTACTTGATAATTGCTATTGTATATAGTCTTACTATGCTTAAGTTAAAACACTTTTATTTTTATTTAGACAAAAGGGGGAAAATGTTGTAGAATATTATTTTACAGTGTGTTACTTTTGCTTATGTTGCATTTGTTTAACTCTGTGAAGCTGTGTTACTGTGCCTGTGTAAAACACCTGATGTTCTAATAAAGAACTGGCCAATAGCAAGGCAGGAGAAAGGATAGGTGGGGCTGGCAGAGAGAATATATAGGGGGAGGAATCTGGGAGAGAAGGAAAGAGATGGAGGAGTGAAGAAAGAAGTAGCCAGAGAAGGAGGAGAACTCCAGGGGCCAGCCACCAAGCTATATAGCAAGCCACCAAGTAAGAGTAAGAGTTATAGAAGTAAGAGATTGGGGAAAGCTCAGAGGCAAAAGGTAGATGCTATAAGTTAAGTTAAGAAAAGTCAGCTAGAAACTAAGCCAAGTTAAGTTCAGGAATTCATAATTAAGAATAAGCATCCAAATGTGATTTATTTGGGAGCTGCATAGCACCCCCCCCAAAGAGTAAAAAAACACAACAACATGTAGCTAACATCAAATAAATGGAGAGAAACTAAAATTAGGAACAAGATAGTTTGCCCACACGGGTTGTATTTATTCAATAAAATAATTTTTATAGATGAAGCAGTAAGATAACTAAAGGATATCAAGAGGATACAAATTGGAAAGGAAGAACTCAAAGCATAGTTATTTGCAGATAATATGATATATATATATATATATATATATATATATATATATATCCCCAAAAATTCTACCAAAGAACTCCTATAGCTGATAAACAACTTTAGTGAAGTGGATGATTATAAGATTAGCTCAAAACATCCATAGCCCTCCTATACACAAAGGGCATATGGGCTGAGAAAGAAATTAGGGAAACACCATGCTTCAAATTAGCATCAAATAATTTAAAGCATCTTAGGGTAACACTAGTCAAGCAAGTGAAAGACTTGTACAACAAAAACTTCATGTCTTTGAAGAAAGACATTGAAGACGATATCAGAAGATGGAAAAGTCTTCTATGCTCATAGACTGGTAGGATTAACATAGTAAAAATGGGCATTCTACCAAAAACAACCTACAGATTCAAAGCAATCCCCATCAAAATTCAAATTCAATTCATTATTTTTTCCTCTTTTTGCTCTTTGCATGTTGTGGCCCATGACCCAGCTTCCAAATACACACATCAAGACTTACTCTTACTTATTAATGCACAGCCTTAACTTGGCTTGTTTCTAGCCACCTGTTCTTAACTAATTATCCTGAATATCTTTTGCATCTGGGCTTTTATCTTTCTCTATTTTATACACCTTCCTTTACTTCTTACTACATGCCTGCTTTGAAGCTGAGTGACTGGACCCTGATGTCCTCCTCTCCTTTTCTCATTTGTTGAGGGTTTTTTTCCTCTTTTGGGGGGTGCCCATCACCCAACTCCCAAATAAATCACCCACAGAGACTTATTCTTAATTATGAATACCCTGCCTTAACTTGGCTTAGTTTCTAGCCATCTTTTCTATACTCTAGATTATCCTGTCTACCTTTTGCCTCTGGGTTTTTCCTGTTCTCTTACTTTCATATATCTTACTCCATTGCTGGTTGTGTAGCTGGGTGGCTGGCCCCTAATGTCCTCCTCCTTCTCTGGTCCTCCTTGATCTCTCCCCTTTCTCCCAGATTCTCCCTATATATATTGTCTCTGCCTGCCAGTCCTGCCTATCCCTTCTCCTGCCTTGCTATTGGCTGTTCAGTTCTTTATTAGACCATCAAGTATTTTACACAGGCACAGTAACACAGCTTCACAAAGTTAAACAAATGCAACATAAGCAAAAATATCATACCCTAAAATAAGATTTTACTACACTTATTGGTGAAATTATTAAAACCACTCCACGTAGTTAAAAGGAAGGTTTATTTTGTGGGTAACTTACAAGTGAAGGGATAGGTAACAGGGTCTGAGAAACAGGCAGTTCACCTACTTATTAGACCAATCAGTTTTAGACAGGCAAAGTAACATTGTTTCATAGAGTTAAACAAATGCAACATAAAAGAATTCAACATATATTTACATCATGAAACAAATATTCCACAGCATGAACAAATATAACACATCTTAAGATAATATTCCACAACAGGGTAACTAAAACACTACTGTACAATAAAAGAAACCCAGAGGTTATCACCATCCCTAATTTCAAGCTGTACTACACAGCTGTAGTAATAAAAATTCCACAGTCTTGGCAAAAAAAAAAAAAAAGCAGACAGGTTAATCAATGGAATAAAAAAAAAAACTCCGATATAAATCCACCCACCTATAGACACCTGATAAGGAAGCTCAAAATATACAATGGGAAATAGAAAGTATCTTCAACAAATGGTGTTGGTCTAACTAAATATCAGCAGGTAGAAGAAAGCAAAGAGACCCATCTTTATCACACTGAACAATACTGAAGTCCAAGTTGATCAAAGACCTCAACATAAAAACCAGATACACTGATTCTAATAGAAGAGAAATTGGGCAATATCCTTCAATGTTGACACAAGAGACAACTTTCTGAACAGAACATTGACAGTTAATAAACTGGACCTCATGAAACTGAAAAGCTCTGTAAGGCAAAGGACACTGTTAATAGAACAAAGCAGCAGACTACAGAATTGGAAAAGGTTTTCATATACTCTACACCTGACAAAGGGCTAATATCCAAAATATATAAAGAAATCAAGAACTAGACACCAACAAACCAAATATTCCATTTTAAAAATGGAGTATAGATCTAAACAGAGAATTTTCAACAGAATAATCTCAAATGCTTGAGAAACAGCTTAAAAAATGTTCAACATCCTTAGCTATCAGGTAAATGTAAATGAAAACAACTTTGAGATTCCATCTTACACCTGACAGAATGGCTAAGATCAAAACCACAAGTGACAGCTTATTCTGGTGAGGATGTGAAGCATGGGGAACACACCTCCATTGCTGGTGGGATTCCTTACTTGTACAGCCACTATGGAAATCAATATGGTGATTTCTTAGAAAAATGAGAATCAATCTACCTCAAGACCAGTTATACCTCCCTTGGGCATATCTCCAAAGAACGCTCCATCCTACTATAAGGACATTTGCTTAACCATGTTCATTGCAGCTTTATTCATAATACCCAGAACCTGCATACAACCTAGATATCCCTTCACCAAATAATAGATTAAGAAAATGTGGTACATTTTCACAATGGAGTATTATTCAACTGTTAAAAACAAAGACATCATGAAATTTGAATGCAAATGGATGGAATTAGAAAGAATCAACCTGACTGAGATAATCCAGACCCAGAAAAACAACCATGGTATATACTCATTTATAAGTGGACATTAGCTGTTAAGGACAATCACATTGCAATCCACAGACCCAGAGAAGCTAAGTAACAAGAAGGGCTGAAAGTGGGACACATGGATCTCCCTAGGAAGGGGAAATAGAAATCAATTTTGCAGGTGGATTAGGGGTGAGTAGGTCTGGGAAAAGGAGAGATCAGGTGGGAAGTGGGGGAGACAGAGAGAAAAAGTAATGGGAGAAGTGATTGAAATTGGGGAGCATTTCAAGGGCAATGTAAAAACAGTGCAGGGGAAAGTCCATGGAATCTATGAGAATGACCCTAGAAAAACTTCATTCTGATGGGGGATACAATGCCCAAACTGGCCATTTTCAATACCAAACAAGGCTCCTAGCAATGAGACTGAGACATCAACCCAGCCACAAAATCTTTGATATACAATCTGTCTTGCCAGAAAGATATATTTGGCTAATAATGATGCAGCATTAGAGAGAATGGTCAACCAATGACTGGTCCAACTTGTGGCACATGCCACAGAGGGATTCCATTTCTGACAATTCCCAGATGGCCAAAAATCAGAGGCAGGATATCCCAGAGACTTAAGATTGAATCAAATATGAGTGGCAAAAAAATAGCCAATGAAATGATTCCTAATCATATTCTGCTATACTCATAGGTCAGTGGTTAGCCCAGGTGTCATCAGAGGAGTATCATCCAGCATCTGATAGCAACAGATGCAGAGACCCACAGCCAAGCAATAGGTATAGCTCAGGGTACACTGCAGAAGACAGAGAGCCAGAGGAGTAGATGATACGACAAGAACATGGCCCAACAGAATTAAGCAAGGCCCATAGGGGCTCACAGAAATGGAAGCATCAAACGTGGACCCTATATGGGTCTGAGCTAGGTTCTTATGTTTATATAGCTTGGTGTTCGTGTGGGACTTCCAAAAATGGGATTGAGGTGGGGGAGCTGTCTCTGACTCTTTTGCCTGTACTTGGGACCCTTTCTTTCTACTGGGTGGCCTTGTCCAGCCTTGATATGAGAGTTTCTGCCTAATCTTGTTGTAACTTGTTATGCCATGTTAGGTGTATAGCCCCGGGAATCCTGCTTTTAAAAAAAAGGAGAAATGGAGTAGGAGGAGTACATCTGGACAGAGGGGAGATGAGGGAGAGGGCTAGGAAGAGTGGAGGGAAGGGAAATGGCTGTCAGGATGTGATATGTAAGAGAAGAATAAAGGAAACAGAGTAGAGGAGGGAAGAGAAACTGTGATCAGGATGTAATATATGAGAGAATAAAAATAAATAATAATAATTTTAAAAAAAGAATTCTAGAAAAAAGGGAGAACAAAGCAGCCTCAGAATTTTCAGTATGTATTCTTAGATGGGGCGAGGTGAGAGGGTTCTTTTCTAATCTTCTTCATTCTAAAATTGTTTGTACAAACCAAGGTTAGTGTGTAATCCTACAGAAAAAAAAATTCTAACTAAAATCTGGCACATGCCTTTAACCCCTGTATTTGCAAGGCAGAAGCAGATCTACTTCTGCAAGTCGAAGGCCAGTTTGATCTACATAGACAGTCCTAAGACAGACAGGGCTACACAGGGAGACTTACCTCGAAAAACAAACAAACAAACAAAGAACCAACCAACCAACCAAACAAACAAACACAAGAACTGGAAAGAAACTGTGCATCTAATGATGGCTGTTGCATTATACATTTTAATAAACACTTCCTCAAGCAGGGAAAAAGTGATTAATTTAAGTGCTCTATATAAGAATTCAAAACTGGAAAAATAGGGTTTGAGATTTAAAAAAAAATCTAATTCTTAATACCAATTTTGCTTCATCCCTACTTTAACTAAATCAGATGTAGATATTCAACAAATACATTTCAATAAATGAATATTTTTTTCATCACTGATAGTATGGCCTTAAAAGCTCTTATTATTTCAGACAGTGTCTGAAATCCTGATATTTAGATTTTTTTATACAATGGTTGCTGACTTAAGTATCTACATTTATTCCATGCTAAAATTGTAGCTCATTATTTTCTAACACATTCCTTCCCCTTTCCCGTGCTCTATGGTTCATGGAAAAAATATTACGGCTCACACAATTGCTTGAGTTAAGTACCTCAAGTCCACCCCCCACTGCTTCACATCCAGCCATGAGTTATTTTAATGTCTCATCAAATCCTGTGTGGTACTTCATACACACTTCTCCCCAGCTCTGATGACTACTGTGGCTTGAGTCATCCCTGTTGCTCATCTGGATTCCCAAAACGGATTCTCAAAAGGCGTGGTAACTCACACCCATTCTCCATACTGCACCCACAATTTTTCTTTTATATACCAATTTGACCATGTCATATTAGTGCATAAAAACATCAAAAGCGGCCGTGGTCCCCCTGGGACAGAATTTCAGCTACTCAGCTGGATCTGTGAGGACCTTCACACTGATGGATCAAGTTGCTGAGGCTTTCAGACCTCTGCTTTTACTTGTTACTCTGCCAGGATGTCCTTTTACCACATCAGCTCTAACTCCTAAGTGCAGGACTGAGCTCCATAGAAAATTGCTTTATCAGAGGAAACAATCTCAACTATCCCTTTGAATTCCCAAATCCATCCTGATTATAATCCTATCACATTCTGTTAATTGTCTCTGCCCCCTGAAAGTAGAATCAGTCTGGGCACATCAGTCACGACTTCATTATTTTTCTGTCACTAGAGAATTCAGCATGCCTGACACAATTTGATGCTCAATAAACTGCTTCAAGTAGCATGATAAATGAATAGGATGAAAGAAGTGAGTGAAATAAGTAAAGAAGAAAAACCAACATGTAATGAAGAATATGCAAAATGCATGCCTTAATGACGAAAAGGGGGGAAATTTAAAAACAATAGTGCAACAGTGTTGGTTTTCAAATATTAGTGATGGAACCAGAAGCAGATATCATTGCATGATGGAAATGTATTTTTAGAGACAATAAATTATAGTGTGTCTCTAGTATATAAAACTGTAAACCAATCACTTCCTGCTGTAAATCTGACCCTCCAAGGAATGAATATGTCCTGTAATCTCAGTGTTTTTCATAAACTGATATTCTGTCTTTAAAAGAACAAAAAAAAATTATCTAATCTGCACTTCCCAAACTTCACACCTCTCAAAAAAGAATGATTACTGAAATTTATTGATTTGGCCATGGCAAAATGGCGTGTATATATTTTGAAATTAATACAAAATTACACACACACACACACACACACACACACACACACACACACACACACAACTTGTTGGGTTTTGCTTTCATGACAAATCGACACTGACAAACACACGCCACATTACCATCCTTGATTGCTCTGATGGAACTCATTTTCATCTTGTGTTTCTCTAATTACATGAAAATTGCATACTTTTTATGCATGACACATTTTGCACAGCTTTAGCAAAAGGTTGTGAAAAGAGGAAAAAAACATTTATCAGTTTTCCCCCTTTCTCTACAGCCATTGATCATCCTCCCAGCAATCAATCTCACTTTATGAGTCCACTCTCTCCTCTGTTGTTGTAACCAAGTGTCAGCAGAGGGGCACCACACACAAAAGCGATGGTGGGGGCTTCGGTGGTTTCCTCTGCCCTTGGTAGATAAGATTTAAGACACTCTTGATTTCCAATGTTTGGTCTTGTGTTCTCCTTACTTGCTGCTCATTTTCTGCCCAGATTTCAAGATTGTCACTGTAGAAGGAGTGACAGAATACTCACATTTTTTTATGTAAACCATGTCACTTCACATTTGTGGAAATAGTTACAAACTTCAAACCCTTCCTTTTCTTTCCTTTTCTTTCTCTTTTCTTCTTTTTTTTTGGCCTATAATTGTATAGGAAACATTAAGAAACAGCAACCCACACTTTAAGGATGAGGACACAGAATGATGCTGTGATACATGGCTTGCTGGGTAGGATTCTTGTTGCTGCTGCAAATGTTCAATTTGACTGCCGAGTCCTTAGTCCCAAATTTTCCCAGCAAGTTTGGCTTCTCTGTGGTGAACACCTGAGAAAATCATTTTCTTGCTACTTAACCTTAAGAACACATACAAAGAATACCCCAGGAACAAACCCTAGAGCCCTGAGTTACAAGCAGTCAATGGAGTGTTTCCTTTGCCATTCTTTCTTTCTGAGAAAGAAGACATTGGCATTCACAGGAAGCTAGGCACCATTGTATTTATCTCGAAAGGGATTGTAGAAGGAACATCTCATTCCTTGGAAATAATGACAAATTATGCATTTTTTGTTTTCCTCAACTAGATTGAAAATGCCTGGGGAATAGCCAAGCTGTCTGACAAAGGGAGGTGTTTGATGTTCTGGGCCTTGGAGTGGAAGGAACAGCGTTGCTTTTGAAACAAGTGTGTACTCCTTAAGCTGAGCTGGTTTCCTTTCCTTTCCTTTCCTTTCCTTTTCTTTTTTTTTTTTTTTTTTCTTGGACAGGCACAGCACCTGACCAACTTCAGGAGAATCAATATCAGGAGAACAAAGCCTCCATCTGCACAGAGGTGAGAGAGCTGTGAAACAGAAACCATAAGGCCTTGCTTCCCTTTGAAGGGCTGGCATTCCTACCAATCACCTGGTAAAGTCTTAATTTAAAGATGAACTCGGAGAAGTGAGTGGATCTCAAATATATTTTACTCTCTCATCAAATTTACTTGGTTTTCATCAGGTTTATTAAAATGGATAACCTCATATGTTTTGATTATAAACTCTGCCATCTGGGCGTGACAAGTATGTCCTTTAGTGCCTCCCTCTTTGGTCTTCAGATGTTCTTATATTATTGCCATGACCATAGAGTGATAACATCTGAGATACATTTTGTACTGTATAGGACACAGAGATGCTAACTTTTGTGGTGTAACCAAAGGAAGACTTTACATGTTTAGAATGTTTAATTATATATTAATAACATCACTCTGAAATGGTAGAAAAATATAACCCTAGAAAATATGATGTTTCCTACCACATTAACATATGTGTTCCCTAAGAGAATTCAGTTATATTAACCTATAAAGTTGTGTTCTTAAAAGCTAAGTTTTGATGCATGCTGTCTATGGAATGACAGAACTATATATATTTCCATGTTATTAAATAATAGAGATTTTAAATTTGTGTACATACATATAGTTTGAATACATATGCATACAAAATATAAGGAGTCAAAAATCCAGTGGTCTCCTATCTGACATTGGATGAACTACAATAAAGGTAAGATGGTTTTGATCATGAAAGAATATATATTGTTTGTGAGAAATAAAATCATCTGGAATACACCAAAATAGCATAGCAAACTCAATGGGAATGGGAGTGAGATGATTTCAGTCAAATGGTGTTCTTCCAAAGGAGAACCTGCTTAGCTAGCATTTGAAGATTCTGGGTTTATTTCCTAACACACACACACACACACACACACACACACACACACACTCAGAGACGGGGAAGGAGAGAGGCTTGTATGGAGTTTTTAGTTGGGATGAACTGAATGTGCTTGGTATTAAGGAATTATACACAAATTGTCTAGAGTAACGAACCAGCAGGCTTCTGAGTGACCTTTAGCAGGTCACAAATTTTTTTAAACAATCTCGATTAAGCTTCTTGTTGTCTGACAATTCTCCTTGTGCTGCCACAATTAAATCCAGTCCATTGCTCCTTGATCTGTACTCCAAAATACCCCTCATTTCTCCTTTGGAACTTATTTTCAGTTGGAGAATTAGCAACACAGACAACCTTTGTTCATGTGACTTGAGTAACCCTGTATGTAAGCTCTGCTAAGATTCCTTATCTCTTGGAAGTATACACCCCATCCAAAAGGTTATGATGGAGCACATTCCTCCTAGTGACAGCTTCATGACAGGTTTGCGAACAGGAGGGCACTCCACATTCCAACGTGCTCCAGATTTCTTCAAATGTGACCCTTCACCAAATTGAACTCCAGAGCAAAAAGGAACTTGTTAAGATCTGCAGGCACACACAGGCCTATACACAGAGATTATCAAAATGGGATCTGGGTGTAGAAAGATGGGTGGTAGTGAGCACAAAAGCCCATTTAGGGAATTATTTATTATGCTCGTTTATAGTTTCTGCTTATAGCATCTGTAATAAATAAACATGCTCCAGGAGAAGCCCGACTTAACAAGGAGTGGATGAGATTGAATGTGGTGACTCCAGCCCTGTACAAGAGGCACTGGTCCATTAAATGAATGTGTACAGCTACTTCTTAATGCTCTGACAAAGTAATCAATTTCTGAAAATACCAAATATTTTTAAAACAGCCCTGTCTGACCTTAGTCTCTAGTCATGCTGGATAAGCTCTTACTGATTTGCCTACCTTGTTTTTAATCAATCCAATTTGACATTTGCGGGTTTTTTTTTTTTGGTTCTTTCCTTGGCTACCCCGTGCCTTTCTCTTCCCTTGGTGACATTAACGACAGGTAGACATCTTAATGTTAGGGCCCCACAATGAAGCTTAATATTTTATGTTCAGGCTCCTTTTGTAATAGAAACAGGAAATCTGAATTCCACATTGAGTGGCTAGAATACTCTCAGGCTCTAGTAGGATATTTTTGTGGGGTTTTTTTTGTTTGTTTGTTATTTATTTTTTCAAAATAAAAACATCTTAGAGGCCCAGAAAAAGAGTGTGAGTACAGAACCTATGAACCTGAAATATTCCCTATTGAACTTTCAAAGAGAATGGAACTCAGTGGAAAGGACTAAATATCCCATTTACCAACCTCCCCACTTTTCTTAGTACTGATTTGATATTCCAGTATTTCCACTTCCCTTGCTGACATGACAGGGCACAGGGGAAGGGATTTTGTACATCTGTCTGGGTTTTGTTCTATACAATTGTGCAGCCATTTGTTCACTCGGAGCGTTCCTTGTGACTACCCCTGTATCTTCCTGATTTCTCCTCTTTTTTTCTTCTACCTTTCTTGTCATCAATTTATTTTAAACATAATTACATTCTAAGATTACTTAGTCATTAGTCAATACTTAGAATGTGAGGGCTACCATTGAAGTGTATGGGCGCTCATAACAGGGGAAGAGAAAAGATATTTTATTAATATTAATTTAGGTTTTGAGAGATTAGAAGTCATTCCCCATTAAAAATTTATAAGCTTTAGATAAGAACAGAAACAGCTTTGACAGATGAGAAGATGAAAATTCAGGGAAAAGACTGGATCCTCAAGAAACAAGTTGATGGTTGTTAATAAAAAAATCACTGATGATCCTGGAGTGCCAGGTAAACAAATGGTCATCAGAGAGTGGACTATGTAGAAACTGTCTAATGTAGCACCCACAGGGAGAAGGGACCACAGTTTATCTCCCTAAACAAGTGTTGGAGACCATCAGTTTTTCACACTGAGTATATCTAAGCCAACGACCTGGGGGATTTTTCATTTGGTTTCATAGTACCATTGCAAAGAATCATTTTAACTAATAAATACAGCAGCCAAAATCATTACAGTATTCCAAACACAGTCCACATAAAGAATTGGACAAATGAGGCACTGAAGCAGGTGGTTAGCTCTATTGCCATGAACTCACTGGGGGAGAGTGAGATGCCACACTGGATAAAAGTACTTGCCACCAAGCCAAATGACCTGAGAGTTCCATTCCTGGAGCCTGCATAGTAGAAGAAGAACAATTCTCACAAGATAACTTGAGTCCCCTAATCATATCTATGCCATGACTTATGTATAAACACACACACACACACACACACACACACACACACACACACACACACACACACACACTAAAATAAACATATGTAACTAAAACAACAAACTTAGCTCCTGGGCAAAATCTAGCAGCTGAGTGTTCTCTGTTAAATATGTTTTTGGGGTTTTTTTGTTTTTTTTGTTTGTTTGTTTGTTTTGTTTTGTTTTTCGAGACAGGGTTTCTCTGTGTAGCTTTGCGCCTTTCCTGGAACTCACTTGGTAGCCCAGGCTGGCCTCGAACTCACAGAGATCTGCCTGCCTCTGCCTCCCGAGTGCTGGGATTAAAGGCATGTGCCACCACCGCCCGGGTTGTTAAATATGTTTTTAATTGAAGTAGAATTACATCACTTTTCTCACTCGAGCCCTTCCCAGTCACCCTTCCTCAAATCCCTCCCATACCTCTTCTCAAATTGATAGCCTCCTTTTCC
The DNA here is from genome assembly GCF_049852395.1 of Peromyscus maniculatus bairdii. Taxonomy (NCBI): domain Eukaryota; kingdom Metazoa; phylum Chordata; class Mammalia; order Rodentia; family Cricetidae; genus Peromyscus; species Peromyscus maniculatus. The sequence goes on along the minus strand of NC_134870.1, from coordinate 18,469,871 downwards.
TCATCATTGTTCTTTATATATGTATGTACATATGTATGTGTATGAAGTAAAATGTATGTAAATACAACCTGAGGTAATTGTTGACATTTTTAATGCCTGAAAAAAATCAAAAGAAGGACATACTTTTTGATAACTAAAACTGTATGTAATCTGATTTTCAGTAAAGTAAATGTAGATTAGTTAGGATACCTCCTAACTCATTCCTTTTCTCTATGGTTGCTTTCATGGGTCAGTGGATGTGTCAGATACCCACCTGCAAAGCCATACAGAAACTTCTGTCAGCTCCTGATCTGTGAGTTCTGAATTTAGGGAAACTGCATCCTTTCCCATGCATTTAATTCAGATGAACCTGAGCAGTTACTGGCTGAACAGTTACAAAATTCAGTGTTACTTCTTACTACATCTCAAAATTCATTGTAAATATCTGTCCATTTATTTCCCCATTAAGCAAACATTATGTGAAGGAAACATGAAGAGCCCCTGAGACATTTCTTGGTTCACAAAGACAGAAACCCCAAAAGGAGTATACAACATAAGCTTTTCAAACAGGCTTCAGGCAGCATATGCTAAGAATAAGGGTGTTTGCTGCCTGCATATATGTAGCAGAATCACTCTTTAAAGGAAGACATTAATTTGACTTAGACAATGAAAATTCCTTGCCTGATGCTGAGGATTTGTCTTTTTCTCTTGGAGTGTATCATGAATTCTTGATCTTAGGTTGACTATGAAACATTGTAAAGTATATTTCAGAGATTTCAGAGATGGACTCACTGAACTCAGCTACAGTTGGCAGGTGAGGAGATCTAAGAGTAGTGGTTCGAGGATAAAATACTGGTATGTGTGGAGGATTTTCTATGATGATGAATGGAGGAATGAGTGAGAGATTGGTCCCAAGGTCTGCAGGGAGGTAAGAGTGGCCTGTGGAAGGTCATTAAGCACAGACAGAAGAAGGTGATGGAATTATCTTTGAGCGCCTGAGAAGACTGTGAAAGTTGGCTATAGGGTGGATAGGAGCATCTTGGAAAGCAAGAGAGATCAAGTGCAAAGTAAGGGGATTGTAGGGTGATTAGAAGAACAAGGATCTCTTACAGAGCCATCAAAGGGATACAACATCAAATCTTTCCTAAGCCTCTTTAAGTCTTAAACACCTTGCAAAGCTCAAGACTAGACCACACACCCGAATAGCCTGGGAGAATGAAAAAGTGTTTATGAAGAGCTCCCTGGCTAAGATGACCTTCTTAGTGGCTTGTTCTTTACTCTATGACTAATATTTTATATACTACCTATAACAATCTTCTACAAAGTAGGATGATGTCAATTTGCCCACTGCTCTGAAAGCAGCAGTCTCCATTTCATCTCTAATTAGTTACATTGTCATTTCTTGACACCACCCCACTTCCTAGGCTGATCATATTTTGTTTTTCTCCATCTCTCTTTATTCCTTCCTTCACCCGTTGCTAAGCACTCCCTTGTTGCTAAGTGGGATATGAGCACTTAATTTACTCCATTCTTTTTTCTCGTACCAGATTTTAGAAATCGCAGATCCTGTTTAATCAATGTGTAAATGCAAGGCTTTTGATGTATTTTTCCTAAGAGCAATATTTTGATCATTCTTAATGATACTTAATGAAGTCACTGCATGATTTCTGATTGTACCTAATTGAAGCTTGTGACTTGCATTTCAATATTATCATCTTACAGCTTGAGGTCTCTGAGATGAATTTTTTTTCAGGGACCAAAATATTAGATGACTTGAAGAACTGATGTTTTATTTTAAATAAAAATGATTCCAAAATAGATGAATGTGCAGATGAATATATATGTATATATAAAATTAACTGAAGCTTGAAACAAATTGCCCAAAATACGTTTCATATGCTTATCATAAGTCAGAGATCTATGAGAAAGAAATTTAACACTTACTTTAATCTTATGACAAAGTCTTAATTAAGCCCTTTAATGTATTTTAATTGTTATTTTACTATTGTATGTGTATGCATGCATATGCATGTGTGTGGTGTGCAACTTCCACTCTGAGTTCCAGGGAATAAATCAAGTTTTCAAGCTTGCATGTCAAGTGCTTCTCCACACTGAACTATTGCAGTGGCCTACGAGATTTAATATTAATAATGTTATGAAAGCTCCATGCTAAATCTCATGTGGAATACACCATGCAATAAAAGGCTGACCCTCTCAAAAGGTAGATAACATATATTTTTGTGGAAGTATTGTCTAGATTGTCAATCTTAATGCTTAGTGGCTAGAAGCCATGAGATCAAAATTTTAACAAACTCATTCCTATTCTCTTATTTTGTTTCTCTTTCATTCAAACATGTCCATCATGTGCTGCATCCTCAGGGGTCTTTTCTCTGCTACAACATAGTGGGTAGTAATGACTTAATCAGATACAATAACCCCTGCTAATATGTTAACTAGTTAATGTATGAACCCTCCTAGGATAACACATTAGCCTTGACCCAGATCAGAGGAAAAAATAGAATGATAGCTCTGGTAGAAGCCCTAAAGGAATGAGACCATTACAGCAACTTAACCCCATAGGAGGCCAATGGGGGAGTTACTTCAGGATGACTGTTACTTCCATGGTGTCATGTGGTAGTCTGAATGGAGAGTCAGTGGTGGAAATAGTCGTTGTAAGGGTGAGAGAAATCAATCTCACTCGTTACTTCTAAGACCCCCCCAGGGATTTTTATGAAAACTCATATACACAATTCCAAGCATAAATATCATAAATATCTTCACAAGAATAGAGAAGACACCAAAGTCAAAGTGAAGAAAACATTTTTATTATCTACATTAATTTTGTGCCTTGGTACTTTCCCGGTAGAATAAGTTTACAAAGACATTTCTAGTAGAGTTTTTTTTTTTTTTATTGTTTTCAATACCTTGCAAAAGTACTTACATTTCCTCTTGTTTTATAAATAAATAAACAAAATAACTAAACAAAAGCCCAGAGGATTTAAATTAAATGATTCCAAATTTAGCAGCTATGAAAGCTGAGATTCCTATGTGAGATTTCTTTTATTTTTTCCAATGGCCAACTTTATTCAGAGCATCAAACAATTTATATTCTGTGGGTTAAGTAGAGTCATTATGTGTAAAGCGTCCAGTCACAAGGGTAAGCCGTACCTGGGGGACAAGCCAATTATGGCAGACAAGCAGCATCTGACAAAAACATATTTTTTTCATAGAGGCATATAAACAAATAACAATAGCTCCTTGTAGTGAATAATCTAAAGTAAACTCACTCCTATCCACTACACCTGGGAGGAACACCAAAACACATTCCAAGAACAATTCTGTTTTAAAGAAACCGAAGTCACAAGACCCTTGTCTTTTTCCTTAGGGTTTTTTTTTTTTTTTTTTTTTTTTTTTTTTTTTTTTTTTTCTCACAAGCACTCAGAATTTTCCTCACATGACTCCATTCTTGGACTGTATTCTGACACTGAGGACTTTTGAAGTTGAGCTAAATGTATTTTGCATTATGATATAGCTACAAGCCCATGAGGGCCAGGGAGTGAAATATGGTGGTTTGAATGAGAAGTGTGTCACTGAGGGTAGGCTTTGAGGTTTCACATAGCCCATCCTAAGGCAAGAGTCTCTCTAGAGATGTTTTAATCCCAGGTCTGTGTATTATCTTGGTGTATGTCAGTATCTTCCACGCTACTTCTCAGAGATACTAGAAAATCGGGTATAATCAGAGCGTATACAGAACCATATAAGTAAAATGCATCAAGTCTCTGGAACATTAATCACCAGTTTTACACACTTCCAACCTCTAATTTCACAAGGCTGTAGAGAAACACCATCAGTTCTCTTGAAGGTAGATTTCAAATGAGAGTAGTGAGTGTGTCATGCAGCAGATATCCCACTCTGATGGTGGCTGGTGAAGGCAGTGTGGCTCACATCACTCCTTATAGCAAGAACACTTGAAGTCTAAATGTAATTTGAGTGTATATTGGGTTGGTAGGTGAAAGCATGTCCTCAGTTTTTGATTCTTTAAGAAAGAATTCAGTGAGGAGACACAGTTCAAGACTTTTATCTAGCAAAGCAAATCAGAGCCCACGCTACCAAAAAAAAAAAAAAAAAGAGTTTGCAATGGGCTTTGCCAACCACAATAGATTCTGTCTGTGTTGAGAACGCACGTGTGTGTGTGTGTGTGTGTGTGTGTGTGTGTGTGTGTGTGTGTGAGAGAGAGAGAGAGAGAGAGAGAGAGAGAGAGAGAGAGAGAGAGAGAGAGAGAGAGAGAGAGAGAAAGCAGAGCCTCGTGTATCCCAAGTCCAAGTTGATATTGAATTCACTGGTTTTGAGGATGGCCTTGAATGTTAGATCTTCTGCTTCTACCTTCCTAGCGCTACGATTAAAATTGAGTGTCACCAGACCCTGTTTATAACTTGTAGACTTAAGTATATTTACAAATGTCTATGGAAAAGGCACAATAATCTTGAACCAAAAAGGCAGTCCTTCCCCCACTTTTTCATATCATGGGGGAATAGGAACTTTTATGGAATTTTTTCCAAATGATCCTGGAGATCAAATAAGAATGTGCTCTAGTGCCTTAGTTTCTCATACAAAAGAAAGAATGCAACCCCTACTTCAAGGATGTTTAACTGCAAAGCCTCAATCAGGAGACACAGAACCTCAGATCTTGCTGTGGTTTCTCTAAGTGACCTTATCTCTCACACCATCTTTACTCCATTTTGATTTGTCACCTAGCTTAAGATTTTACTGCAAATTGCAATCCAACTACTCAAGTTCCCCAGTGGTGGTATAAGACATACATGTGGCTTAGAGAATAACTAGATAAAATATTCTTTCAGTTAGGAACTTGGAGTATAGCCTACCATCAATCATGAAGCAAACAATCCCTTTGTCAGACAAACGACACATTCAGAATGGGAAGGCAAACATGTTCTAAGATATTTGTATATATCATCTTGTTTAATCACCTTAACAAACCTCTTAGCTGGGTAATATTCTTCTTTTGTGTTGTTGTACATTCCAATTTTACAAATGCACAAGCTTACTCAGAGAAGTTAGCAAATGGCTCTATTCACCTTAGTGTCAAAGGCAAGATTTACATGTCTGTATTGGCCTTCAACTGTAACCTGCATTTCTTTTTCCTGACCTTAACCATACGAACACTTACTAACCACTAAAATTCAACTGAGTGTAAATAAGTGAGGGCATTTGCTTAATAATGCTCAAAATATCCTATGAGGAAGTTGTGTGGCTTGTCTTAAATTGCATTAGGATTGGGTGATATATATATATATATATATATATATATATATATATATATATATATATATATATATATATATAGTTTGAGGCTAAAGATGAAGAAAGCAGTTATTCCACATATCAATATATACCACAAACAGGTATGTTAAAAGTATCCTCCCAGAGAAAAGCCTAGAGTAAGAGCCCTCTGTTTACATTGAGAAGGATCCAGGAGATTCGAGGTCCATGGACTAATAAATGAGTCTTGTCTTGTAATATCTGGGATGGAGATTATATCTTTATGTACAAAATGAACTATAGAAGGCTAATGATAGAATGAATTCCTGAACCATTATAATGATTAAAGCTTTGGATGACTTCACTAAGACCTTAAAAACACGAATGTCTATAAAGAAGGGTACTGGAAAGATAACACTTAATGAAAAGTATATTTAAGGGAACTTGTGGTTGATTAAACTATATAAATAAAATTGATAATTACAGATCAATAAACTATCGTGAAGCATTTTAGTCTGGAAACATTAAACTAGGGTCAAAATCCTTTAGATTTGGCTCCAAAGATAATTATAAAAAGACTGTATCTAGCCACAGAGTATAAGGTAGAACAGTTTGTACTAGGTTCATGCAAGATCACTAGAGGTTATCTCACCAAGACCAGCAGCTTTTGAGACTAGAACTTGGGTAGACCTCCGAGAAAAGGAATAAAGGAGAAAACAATAGACCTATTTTTCTCTTCAAGACACATATCAAACTATACATGGAAGGCTAAATTTGTTTGGGATCACAGTGTAGGCATTATGGTGAGAACATAAAAATATTCACATGAGAGGAAAGTTGTTTGAAAGTTTGTAAGAAATGTGTCATGGGAGCTACTAAGTAAACCATTGGTATTCAACATGTAGACGATTCCTGATAAAGGGTGCTATTTAGTGGGAGGTAGAAAAGAGGAACTGAAATCATTTTGTGCATCTCCTGAAAATATCATCAGAATTAGTGGATGAAAGTTGTGCTGAAGCAATTTGTCCATGTAAATACAGGTCATCACCATTGATATGACTGAATTGGAGTCAATTTGACTATCTCCTGTGACATATTTAGCTGAAATCCCAGCCTAGTATGACAGGTAGGGGTGGATGACCCGTGAAGGACCCACCTCTAGGTATGTGACTTAGTTCCTTTTGATGGAGTTGTGATAAAAACACCTGACCAAAACATCTTACCAAATAAGGGGTTTACTTTAGCTCACAGTTCAAGTTTCAATCTCTCATGGCAGGGATTTCAAGGCATCTGGAGTATGAAATAACTGCTCATATCATATCTGAAGTGAGAAGAAGCATAATGGGATTCTTGCGTTGAGTGCTCTGCTGGCTATCCCTACTTTATACAGTCCAAGGTCCTCTGTTGAAGGAAAACTGCCACTCAAAGGGGAACTTTTCTTCCATCCTCCTTAAGATAATTATGATAATATCTCATTGACATGCTCAGAGGACCAAGTGATTCCAAATTTTGTCAAGTTAACAATATTATAATAGCATCATACAGATAAGTACCTCAAACTCAAAGAAATAATGTAAGTAATTCTATCATTTAGTCACCAATCATGATCCATTGAAGCACTTAAAAAAAAGTCCTCTATCTTCAGAATCTCTGTATTCCACAGATGTTCAAAAATGTATTTACTCATAGGAACTTTCATATCAGTTCAGCCACCTAACTTTCACTTTCTTTCTTTCCTTCCCCCTCTTCCAGTGAGGAGAAGGAACAGCAGGAAGGTAAAATGTTCTCCAGGAAGTACATTGGAGAAAACGGTGATGTCAGGCTCATCACACAGTAGTCACTAGTTGGCAATCCCTGAAAACCTTTTCTTTGGTTCATTCTGATTGGAGTTCAGCTTGAACCCTGGTGTATATCTGCCCCAGTGGAGGAGGGGATGCTGTGACTGACACAGAGAGGTGTGTGAGGGAAAGCTGGCTTATTTCCTCCAAATTTATGAGGCAGAAAGACAGTTATCACTAAGGAAATGGAATGCCATCCTCTTCAACTCTAGCCCCTTATATACTGCCAGAGAGAGAAGAAAAAGGACAAAATAGCAATCTAAAGTCCTGTAACTGCCAAATCGCCTTTCTTTCTTTCAGGATCTAAGTCACTTCCTTGAAGAAATTGATCATTGTTTGATGACCATAGAATTTCTCCCTAGCTATAAAACAGAATCTGCAGAGCTGGTGACAGGTTAAAAAAATCAATCGATACTTCAGTCAATTTGCTGAGCACTGACTGTGTGCCCAGTCATTTCATTGGCATTCTGAGAGAATAGAAGAGAGGAAAGATTTGGCCTTTGGAGGGCTATATCTTGAGACCAGACTAGCTACTTGTCTGGAAATGTTTCTAATGCTTTAAAATTGACCATTCTTTGCCTAGGTCTATATGTGTCTGGGTATTAGATGTATGTTTGTGCAGGTGAAAATGTCAATTTAATGAAGTTGGAGTCACTACAGGGTTTCTTTTATTAAATATTTGATCCATGATATCAGTTTATATGTTTGTGTGAGTGGCACCAATGGCTCTGAAAATCTATTCATCTGCTTGGCAGAAAGTTCCTTCCATTTTCTGTAAACAGTTGTAGATTTCTCCATCTCAATCCATCAGTTGGTAATATACCAATGTGTGTGTCTCAGTAGTTGTGATGGTGACTTTTGTAATGGGTCTACAGAGTATAGCTGACATGCTATCACCAGTAAATGACCTGGACTGTGATGGAAATTGGCTACTGTATACTGAAGGAAAATTGTTCATGAAAACCATAGATGTCTTTTTTTTTTTTTGCCTTCTTTTCTTTCCTTTTTCTCCTTGTGTGCTTGCTCACAGTGTTATTCTATGTAAATATCAGCTTTGGAGTATGTGACAGATGAGTGAGCAAATGGATAGATGGTCCTGTCATTTTTGTTGACAGTTCTAGGGACAATTCCCCTGAACAATGAAAAGTAGAAGTTTAGATGGTCCAATGAACAAAAATTGTGTGCCAAATTTAAAAGAAAAATGATGACAATATGAAACATAACATTTCTGAAGCTAGTTTGTTAGGGTCCGTGGGACAGCTCATGACAAGATAGAGCTTGTGGGACTTAGAGGTAGGTCTCCCGAAGCATTGTCCCATGAGTCCACCACAGGGTGGTATGACCTTGAGCAGTTGCTGAACTTTTCTGAATTTTCTAAATTTGTATGTGTGTTTATGCATGATGGTCTCTTTGTGTGCTTGTTTATGTGGGTGTGTCTTTTTGTTTGCGTATGTGTGTTTGAGTGATATATTTTGTGAATTTTCAGATCCATTTCTGTTTCTTTATCCTTTCTTTTGCTTTGTTGATTCTTCAAGAAAGTTATTCATCAAGGCTTCAGTGACTTTTTAAAAAGTGTATCCCATAGGGCATAGAGAAGAGAGAAAAAAAGAGGGAACAGTTACACCACTTACTCATTGATTAGCTAAAAAATAAACAACAAAGGTAAATCTAGGAATCATAAAGTATTTAATCAAAGGTATATTTATAAGTCCAGATGGAAGGAAGGACCTTTGAAGAACCAAAGAATTATTGACATAGTGGATTGTGGATCAAATGATCATGGCAAGAGCTGAGATGTATAGCATACCACTCTTTTCTTCTCATAACCTCTGTTATATTCCATAAAACTCTCTCCTGGTATTAACCACTTAGGCTTTCTCATAGAAACATGTAACAATATTTCAAACCTTATGATACAGTGGGAACAATTAGACCTTAGCAAAACACTGAGGTTGTGACAGAGCAGCACAATGAATCATTGAAACTCTGGTGAAGTCATGTAGTAACATAAACAGATAATTACGTTTATAATTCCAACCCTTTATAAAACAAGTACTTTCTTAGATAAAATTTACATAAATAAAACCAAGTTCCTCCTAAAATACAATCTCCCCTAGATCTGCTGAAATTCTAATAAACAGACACTTCCATCTTCAAGAGCTCATATCCTATTGTGGAGTTCTCAAAACCCAACCCTGTTGCCTCAGTTGTTCTGCAAGGACACCACTACAGCCACAGAACACATATTAGTGTCCCTTCTGGTGAGAATACATGCTGAGGTTCCCTTTCACTCAAGTCTCATGGCAACTACTCTCAGCACCTTTGGGCAATTTTGGAAAGTATCCAAATGTCAGTCATATTCTTGATGGTTTTTAGAAGTCTCCTTTCTCTTTCTGGATAGGAGTTTCATCCAAACCCTCTCTCTTACAGCACATTACACAAAGTCAAATCAACAAGGGGTGGTAACAAACCTTACAAATGAACAGCAGGACTTCCAAGGTGAATTAGCATCCTTGTATCTTTGGCTGGATCAAGAGAATCCCAAAAGCAGAAGACAGAGTTCAATTTGACAAATCCTGGTTGTTTCAGCTGTGTGATCTCATGGAAGTTACATTTGCTCTGCTTCAGCTTATTGACTGTAAAAGTCATCACATTCATCCATGATGTTGCTCTAAGAACTAAGGGGATTATTTCAAAACCTCAGCATAGTACCTGAAATCTTTATGAAAGTTTGTTGGTTGTTGTAATTATGATTGAAACTCAAGCTTCTTTTAACATAGTGAAAGCTAAAATTAAATATTTTTCTGGTGACTGCACTTAAGGCTGCTTTGTGAATGTCATAGTAAAATGGCCCTCTTGAGATGGACAAGTTGTTCTTTAGAGGCAAGGAAAATGATACTGAGAAAACTAGGAGTCCACTACTGAATTTGCTGAATAACTAATCCTTTGTTGAAAAGACAGATGTCAGTTAAATAGACAAGTAACAAGTTCATGAGTTAGTAATTACTGTACTACATGCTTATAGTACTTAAGAGTAAAATTTGATTAACAAAGGATAAATTTATATTTTTAATTAATGAATTATGCTATTAGCAGTAGAGGCTAGGAAGTCAGCAACATTAAAAAGACACCTCTACAATGGATGTTATAGAAACTTTAGCATAGCTGAGCAATGCAGGGACTTTTGAGAAAGTATCTTCCCCTTCAGGGAGGATCCTTCTGGGGACAAAAGTATTGGATCATGTCATGAAGTTGACTCTCTTAACACTCCAGCTACTATAGCTCCACATAGAAGCTACCTCTGCCTTTGTTTGCAGGGAATTTAAAAGTGTAAGCAAGGAAGCCCTTGTTTTGTTTGTTTGTTTGTTTGTTTGTTTGTTGTTTTTGTGGAGTTCACAGGTTTTAGTTGTTAGTTTGCTCTGCGACTTACAAAGAAAGACTATTGAAGGGAAGGAGTAGCTTAACATCTTATTCTATTATGCACAAGGAGACTCTTGAAGAGTATGGATGGAGTAACAAACAGTATTATTATCTCTAAGGTATCATCGAAAATTCGACTAATAATATTTCTGAGACAAGAGAGTAGAGCTGATGATAATAAACAGAACTCTCAAAGATTAAGTTGTCATCACCAGGGTTTGTGAGATTGCTCTGAACTAGGGGTCAGGTTTCTCTTTTGAAGAATTCAACCTAAAATACCCAGAAGGTGTTGGCACAAAGCAGACTGCTCCAAGGGAACAAGCACTAGTGATTCCTTTTTTTTTTTTTTTTCATGTTTGAGAAAAGGGTTGAGAAGGGTTCCTTGAAGTTTGTCAGATCACTCTAGGCTGATCCAAGTGGATCCAAGTGGATCCAAGTGGGAGAAATTATGCTTACTCAGCACAAGTAACACAAAACTGAAGCAAGTTAACTCATAAAATTTAATCCAAAATAAAATCCTATGCCTAAGAAAATCCAGTCTAGATGTTTTGTTTTTGTTTTTGTTTTTGTTTTTGTTATTGGGGGGTGGGGGGGGAGAGGCAGGGCAGTGTTTGACTTGCACTAGTTGATCAACTGAGGTTTACCCAATGAGGAATTGTGAATTCCTTGTTTTATAATGCAGACTTTTACCACATCAAACAAGCGTAAGAAACAAACATGGGAAGTAGTAGAAACTGCAGCCTTTTTAGTAGTAGACGTTGTCTTTACTGTGTTGAATTCATTTGCCATTCTTGTTCTTCCAACTCTGAAGTCCAAGTCTGGTGACATGTTTTAATGACATCCATATGACTATACTTCTGTTGCACCTCATTTCACAGAGTCACAGTTGTCACCAGTGGCAGGTCAGCTACATGGGGGCATTTTGGAAATTTGGTTGTTTGAAAGATTTTTGTTGTTGTAAAAAAAATACTGGGTATTAGTAGAATTCAGTGATTGGAACTCGTATGGTTATGGTTTATCTTACATGCAAATACTGATTCCAGTTTCTACAGAGAATTTCAGTACTTTGCAAGTGCTCATTTATCTAAGGTGCTGTGGTTTGGATGCATCCTCCAAGCTCAAACATTCCCCTACCCCAGTCAAACTTAGTCAGACATGAGGCCTATAGAAGGTGATCCATTTGCGTAGAAATGATGTCTCATGGAAAATAAGGGATGCTGAGAATGGGAGAAATAGTCTTCCCCAGGGAAGAGCAGGCCAACTGGGTATCCAATGGTTTTCTCTGAAAACATACATATGAGTAACATTATACAGACTGAGCAGGTGACATTTAGAAATGTATGTATCTGTATATGTATCTTTTATGCATCTGTATATATATTGATCTACATATGTATTATTTATGTATCTGTATCTAAATGTATATATGTATATGTACACAAGTATGTACCAATAATTAATGAAAAAAGAAGCCAAGATTTTGAAAGAGAGCAAGGAGAGGTTTATGGGAGGATTTGGAAGCAGGGAAGGGAAGAAGAAAATGATACAATTTTCATAATCACAAAAATTAAAAGAAGTAATTAAAACAATGTGATTGGTGTGGTTATCCTGGGAGCAGGATAAATCTTGCAGGATTCCTGATAAAAGATCAGTCTGCTCTCTCTCTCTCTCTCTCTCTCTCTCTCTCTCTCTCTCTCTCTCTCTCTCTCTCTCTCTCTCTCCTTCTTCATCTTCTTTCTGTTCTCCTTCCTTCTATGACATGCAGATGGACCTCAAGCTACTGCTTTGTCTCCAGGATCATGAAGAATTCATGGCTTTTCTCTATAAATGTCTGAGTCTAGAGTCTTTCCACACAGCAACATAATGCAGATGAAGATTTACATACATGTTATACATAAAGTTCATTTTATGCTGTTTTTCTATTAATGCAATTCTCATACATCAAAAGTTGACCAGTTTTATTCACAACTTTGTTTTCTGATAAAAAATTTAATAAATCAGATCAATGAAGATTCTAGTATTTGACTGCAAGAACTCACAATGGGATAATCTGACTTTTAGTGGATTGGTTCATGGGGGATCCATGTTTAGGAGATGATATCCAACTGCAACATACTTCTTTGTGAAATTCTCTGTATGCCTTTTGATACTAAAATGCAAACTCTCTTGTTTTTGTTTTGTATTCTTTTCATTTTCCTAGAACTATAAAAGTTAAGATGTTACATTACTTTTGAAAACAAACCTTGTCAACAAGTTATCTTTATAAACTCTTCTTCGTAATACTGCTTTGCAAGCTATGTTCGCCTCCAATGGAAGATGTTAGTTATAAATAGGAGACTATTTTGATTCAGAATATTGAGCACAAATAAAGTGGAGCCCCTTGTTGTAGTTCGAAGGCTTTCTGTACATTTGCAATATCTAACTTCTCAGTTTGTCCTGAGAAATATATGACAAAGGGAACTGTAATGCTTGTTCCTAGGAAAAGAGTTATGATCAGTCTTTGTAGACACATTTTCTTTGAGGAATTCTCATAAACGATTTCTACATGAATCCTATGGTACCTACAAATCAGATGCATTACTATTCATATCCAGGGGTCTCACCATACCAATTTTGCTGTCTGCATTTCACTCCTTCACACTGTATGTTAACTTCTAGGAGATGTCACATCGTACTCTATTTTCCCTCTGCAGGGCTGGCTTCTGCAGTGTCTCTCTAAGGCATTGCTGGAGAGAGGATAAGAATGCATACATTAGCTTGGCAGTGGTGGCACACGCCTTTAATTCCAGCACTGGGGAAGCAGAAGTAAGTGGATCTCTGTGAGTTTGAAGCCAACTTGGTCTACAGAGTGAGATCCAGGACAGGCACCAAAACTACACAGAGAAACCCTGTCTCGAAAAACCAAAAACAACAACAGCAAAAAAAAAAAATTTGCATACATCGATATTTTAACCGAGTAAGAGAGAAAACTAAGTCAGCCTTAAGTCATCATTCAATAACCTCAAACTTGCCAAAGGCCAAGTTTTAAGTTCAACTTCCTACAACTACTACTCCCCGACAGAGGAAACAGATTCTGCAGGATTCTGAAGGACAAAGAAAAACTCCATTGTTCATGACCAAAATACACTACACACAGAAGCTTCACCTTGGTATTGACTCACTATATTCCCAACAGAGTTCTATGCTTCGATCAAAGTCAGAATGGCAATGGGGGAAATGTGGAACTCCGGAAGATTGAGAGAAATCACAGACTGTATCCTATTCGCTGGTCTCATTTTCATAAACATCCCTTCCACAATCTGTCAGAGATGTTTCTCTTTCCGGCCCTCTATATACATACACTTACTGAAAATCAATATGCAGGTTGGCCAGGCCCAGCTGAGTAGTACCTTGTTTGGGGCACACCCCAGGCACTCAGTCAGGCAGAAGGTCCCACCTTACCATTATTAGAGTGCAAGCCTCTTTAAAGCAGCTGCAGCTGCCAAACCATGGATGCACATCACATAATGAAGACAAATGTCGCCTTGAAGCAAGTTCAAAGGGTGGAATTCATTTTGCATTGGAATGTTATTGCCTTCTAATTAGAGTGACATTTGGTCAGTCTCGTTCTATCTGGACTCAGCCCAGAGATGTGGAGTGAAAAGCCCTTCTCCCGCCAGCTTCATTCCGTCAAAACACACTGCTTTCTTGTGTTGGGTGGATGATGGTTCTTTTTTATAAGCTGGCCATCAAACCTGCTGATTTTTTTAGTTGTTCCTAGAGAAGGGTGCCAGAAGTGAAGATACTTGTGTCATTAAGATCAGTCTTTTAGGATGTGTTTTTCCCAGCTCTGTCCATTTTCTGAGCCAACTTGGTGGCAAACAGCAGGTGACCATAGGTCTTGCTTTTTCTTTCCTTGAGGAATGTATCTCTGAAAGTACAGGTGTGTCAACAGGTGCTGCCCTTCCCCTTGCGAGATCATGGGCAAGGGCTACAACTCACCACCACTCTGTCAACTTGTAAACTCAAACCACAGCATGCAATTAGGTGTTAATAAATATTTAGAGCCTCCACACGCATGCAGAATTGTAATCTTACACTGAATCCGAGTCTCAATAAACTCATTATAACTTGAAAACATAGCAAATTGAAAATGTGTTTAAATCTATTATTTGTTGAAAATCATTACTGAGCAGCACAGTGCCCCACAGAGCGTCAGTGAAAGCATGGCTCCTTGGAGCCCCTGCCTGGCACCAGGACAGGGGACGCCATTGCCTATCACTGGGACACAACAAAACCCAAAGGTTCAGGGGCAGTTTCCACTGAGGGCATACAGCTTTTACAGCACAATGACTTCAGAAAACGAAAACCCTAAACAAAAGGATGCTAAGCAGAGATAGGCTATATTCTGTGATCGTTCAAAACCACTGGTTCTGCATGGAAGGTGGTGTACAAACCTAGAAAGCCTAACACCAGTCAAAGGAAGCACACCACTGAGGGAAGGGGTAAGTGGGTCTCATTATTCTTGACCCACATGCTCCCGTGTTTCCCTGTCATAGCTTTCTGGCGCCGGGTGTTACCACTTCCAGGCACATCCTGTATTCACAGGGTGATTTTGTCACCAGATCTCTGCTCTATGAAGGCGTGTGCTACCTTGTGCTGGTTTCGATAAGCGGTGCTTTTACTCCGCGAGGAGGAAAAGGCATGAGGTACGACAAAACCCATTATCAAAGCAGAGTTTTATTTGAAGGGAGAGGGGAGGGACAGAAGAGAGTGTGGCCAGGCCTGTTGGAAAGACACATGAGGAGGAGGGAGAGATGGGGGGGGGGAGGCAGAAAGAGAGGGGAGGAGTCTGTGACCAGCTTTTGAAGGATTCCCCTGCACATGCGCTGGTGGGCTTACGGAGCTACACTACGCATTCACAGATTGTGTGACCGAGCTGTGTGCATTGCACAATCACGCAGTGCATGGATTATGTAGGATGTACGTAAGACCCCTTACTTGGCTACTGAACTGTGCATGTGCGGTCATACGGCTGGAGTGACTGGAATCCTAACACCTTGCCTATCTCACATTCTGGCATGGACTTGGTCCTTGTCTATCCTTAAATGGCACTTCTTCATCCCTCCCAAACCTTCTTTTCTTTCCCTAGTACAATGTTTTGTCAAATAAAATCAAACAAAAATGCACAGGGTATAAGACAATAGGATGCAAATTGCTTATTGAATTAAATTTTCAAATTCTTAAGCAATAGTCTCTTCATTAGGGCTATTAGCATATTCATTATAGTTATTTTAAATATGTGATGTGATCATGCCAATATCTCTGCCACATCTGTCTGGTTACGATGTATGTTCTCCCTTGAAACTGTGTTTGCTGTTTATTAATATGTCCATAATTTTTTCTTCAAAGTGAGAAGAAACATGTGGACTGGGTAATACTGAGAGGAATGAGCTTATAGTGTTGTTATGGCCAGGGGAGCACTCCACATTCCTGTGTCTGAAACTCAATCCATTATGTCTCTGTTGTTTTTTCTGTCTTTCTTCATTTTGTTGTCCTCCCACACCCCCGATGCCTTTTGAGGGGTGGGAGGTTGTCCTGGTCTCATTTCTGTTGCTGTGATAAAAATAAACTGATAAAAAGCAACTTAGGGAGAGAGGGGTTTTATTCCACTTTACCAATTCCAGGTTATTGAAGAAGTTAAGGCAGGAACTTCAGACAGCTAGTCACGTCACAGCCATAGCTAGGAGAAGAAAGAAATGCATGCATTCATGCTCACCTGCTTGCTGATGCTCAGATCAATTTCTCTACTCAAACAATTCAGGACTACCTGACTAGAGAATGGTGCTGCCTAGAGTAGACTAGGTCTTCCAATATCAATTAATTAAATTAAGAAACTACCCAGGGGGATTTTCTAACAGTGGGAGCAGGGACTATCTCTGACTCTGTTACCTGCTTTTGAGACCCTTCACTCCTACAGGGTTGCCTCCTCCAGCCTTAATAAGAGAGGAGGTGCCTAGTCATACTGCAATTTGACATGCCATGGCTGGCTAATAGCCACAGGAGGCCTGTCCTTTTCTGAGAAGAAAGGAGGAGGAGTGGATGGGGGTAGGATAGGGGAAGTTGTGGGGGAGGGACTTGGAGGAGAGGAGGGAAGGGATTCTGTGATTGAGCTAAAAAAAATATATATATATATATATATATATATATATATATATATATATATATATATATGAAACAAAGAAAGAAAAAAGGAAATCCCTGGTGTCCACAGTCCTTCACTGAGACTCTTTCCAAGTCAGTGCAGGTTATGCCAGACTTACAGCTCAAAGTAACCATTGAATATATCTGAAGCAGGCCGGAGTTGGGCATTTTTTTCCCTTCTCAGTCAGTTAACTTCTGAGAAAACCTTAATTTCCTTGACTCTAGAAAAGAATTTCACTTGATTAAGAAGAGAACTGTGGTCCAGCTCATTTTCTAACACCTCCATCCTCCTCAGGAAGAGAAAACAAAAAGCTGTTCCTTCTCAGCTGGTGGTGTTGCAGCTCCTGCTGGGGTCAGGGCCTTATGTGGGTCCTCCCACCACCTCAGGGCCCTCACAGGGAAGTTCCTGTCTCATGTGTCCTCCTGAATCATCCCCAGATTTGTTTATTGGATTAGGTTTCCTTTCCTGACTCTGGCTCCAATCAAAGTGCCTGTGTGTCTGAACCACAACTCCATAGCTATTTGTGCTGTTGTGGGGTGGTGTTCAGTTTCCTTCTGGTAGCAGTTCTCTATAAGATATAAGAGGATTTGCTGGTTTATGTTGTTCAGGTTTGGAAAATGTTGAGCTCCTTGCATATAAAGAAGTCTTTTCAAGTTATCATATTGGTTTAATCCTGTGCCTTGCCCAGTGATTCTAAATGTTTTGTATCCTACAGTTAAATATCCCACTATGCAAAAAAATGTCTACAGAATCCCAGTGAGGAATTTGGATTTTCTCCTCTCCAGAAGGCTTCAACCGTAACCTCTGAGTTATAATTGTAGCTGCCTGTTTTGGAGGACAGGGGGTGCCCAGTGTGGACATTTATAAGGTATGAGGGGTGCAACCTAATCACAGTCCTCATCTGCATTGGCTCAGTGATTCTGTTTGATATTAATGAGTATCTTTGACTGAGGCTTGCCTATATATGCCAAACTTCAAAACCTCAGCACCGCTGCCACCTGTGAACTGGGATGGGGATCCCATCTTGGAGGCTCCTGTGAGAATAGTTCAAAGACACTTAGGTCCTAGCCTACCCCCCATAAGTAAAGGAAGTCCATTGCTTGTGAGGTTGTCAGGATTTTGTTTTTGTTTTACAGAAGTTGCACACATTGATTGTTGATTCTTTTAGTGTTAAATTTCTAAATCAGTTGATTTCTGTGGCTTCCAAAAGATTTTAGGGGATTAAATCTGCCTGCAGTTCACAATGACTTCTATTATGAATCTCAGGTAGTGACACATTACACACGATTTCAGGATTATTTGTGCCCCCACATTCTCATTAAAAGGAGAGAGACTTCATTGAATTTTTTAAATTTATTATCGTTGTTATAATCGTATTTTACGTGTATGGGTATTTTGCCCGCTTGTATGTGTATGTCTGGTGCCCAAGGAGGCCAAAAGAGGGAATCTGATTCTCTGGACCTGAAGTTACACACAGTTGTAAACTACCAACGTGAGTTCTAGGAATCAAACTTCTGAGCTCTGGAAGAGCAGCCATTGCTCTTGTCCATCTTTCCAGCCCATATTCATTTTTAATATAGACATTAAAATACCTGTGAACAATGGCACCAAAAATGTTGAGTGTAATTAGGAACAAACAGACTAGAAGGGAAAAAATTTAATCCCTAAGTTGTATTTTTAGTTATGTTCAGTAAGTGGCAGAAAAACTTTACTTTTCCAGTGTATCCTACTATCATCATAAACTGAGTGGCATGACTGGAGACAGAGCCTGGAATGCCTGCTGATATCACCCTGCCTGCCCAAAACAAGTTTCTACATTTCTGCAAATCAATGAATAAGGAGAACATTAGCACTATGCAAATCTGTGTCTGAAGCAGGCTCTCCGTGGATCAGGCTGCCTTTGTTTGTAAGCAGCTAGCATTGTAAACTGTGAAGTAAATCCCAAATTGAATTTTCCTGGTCCCCAAAAACATACTCTGGATGCTCTGCTGGTGAGAGACCAGAGAAGCCACAGTAGAAATCTCTTAGTTATTCATAAATTCTTCCTCTTAGAAAAAAAAAGTTGTTGTTTTAAACACAAGGGTAGAGATGAACCCCAGAGCCCGGAAACCATTTTCATGCAAAAACAGACAGCTAGTCCTATACCAATAAAGACCTAGCAGGGAACTCAGCTTAGCAACATAAATACTCACATCTGGTATAAATAAACAACAAGAAACATTGTTTTACCATTAATGCCCAGCTCATGAATAAGCACACACAATGGAGACAGAAATATTTAATTTTGTGTTGTAGAACATAATTAGAAATTTATTAAACAAAGTCAGAACACAGCAGAGATTTCTCACCATACAGAGGCCCTGGGTCCACGCTGGGTATGCTTGGGACTACTTGTGTCCAACGTAAGACTTTTTTTTTTTCTTTTGTAAATGATAATCAAGAAAAGCTGCATCTTCCATGTTTCATTGCATAGCTCATGAGTCTCTCATGCCCTCTCTTGTTTCTTACTTCCTTCTGGGAGTTTAATGCCGTGTGATAAGATAAATGTCTGGCTTTTAATGACAATCACAACCTATTAGAAAGTCTCACCCTGTTACTGATAGCGCATGGGATTATGAAAGATGAAGACATGGGGGTCCTATTTCTCTTCCTTGTCCATGCAGTTTCCTTACTAGACAATAGTCAATTGTATGAGATTTCTTTGCATTCCACTTTGATTTTTTTTTTTTTGCACCGACAAAATCCCTTCCAATTTTATTCATTATTTTCCCAAACTGAGAGTGGTAGTTGTTCCATTGAAGTTCCCTGGAGTTATCCCTGAAGCCTGGAACTGTAGTACAGAGTGAGAAGAGCTAAGATGTTCTTCCAGCTACCATGGCAGAGCACACTCAAACGGAAGAGCTGAGGAGGCCCCACCTAGATCCATGTGAGCATACAAGGGCACAGGCACACAAAGATAGAGCCATTCAAGGACTCATGGGACTAATTTCCTTCTGAATCTCATTTTTAGGGAATTCCCTGAGTCCAAAGCAGAAAAGGAATGGAAATTTATACCAGCTTTACTGCTAAGTTTTAAGAGTAAGCTAAGAAGAGCTGAGAGAGAACAATGAACTAACACAAAGAATCTTCGGCTAAGATAAGGCAGATCAAAATGGTAAGATTCTTGGCTTTGCTTTGTCATATTACAGAAAGCAGAATGAGGTTTTTTGTCCTCAGGGGTCAGGGAGAACTGCCTGTCCTTGCTTTCTGCAGGAATGACCCCCTTCAGGTGACTTACCTCCTTCTTAGAGACCAAAATGATACAGCTGCTGGATCTTGGAATTCTAACCTTTCTCTCCCATCCCCTGGCAGCCACTTAACTCTTCTTTGTTTTGAAAACTCGCCACTTAGCAGAGCATCTTCTTTACTGGCTATTTATTCTACTGACCTGTGGGGGAAGCTGGAATTGATACAGCAAATACCCTCTTCTAACAGGCCTGTAATTGTGTTAGTCCTTTATGAGGCCATTGCTGTAATTACACTGAAGGCTGTTATCAATCCCTCTGGAAGCCATCTCTCAGCAGATGCCTGCAGGACACTTTCCAGCTTGTATCTCCCTCATCTGCCATTTTCATGTCTCTGTGTTCTTCCCTGTGTGTTAGAGGACACTCCAAGAAGGTACGAGGACTACATGATCCAAACAGAGAGTGAACGATTTGACAAGGAGCCAGCCAGCACTTAGAGCTAAGCTAACTACCATCCAAACACTTCCTGCACAACAACAAAGGTTACATGGAAACCTCATTGCCCTAGCATAGGAATTAGAGGAACAATCGTCTGATTATGATTTAAAAAAGAGCATTACATTCTATGTTCAGCCATAATTGGTATTTATGACAATTTATGTAAACAGTAATGAAGCCCGTGTGATTTTTGTGGGGAAATTGCATTATGACACCAATGATCATTACTGTTAATTTTCCTGAAGATGACGGCAATCAGAAGCAGAGTTTCATTGTAAATAGGTTAATTTAAAATTCAAACACTGCTGGTGCTTCAAAACGAGTTCACATTTGATTTCAGAAAGCTTTGGCTCAGGCTTTTTCCAAGTCAAGTTAAAAAATGTTTGAACAATTGACATATGTCAATATCCATGAACCTACCCCACAGTGTTGCTTCTGCAAACGTGGATGCAAGCTGTATGGAGGAGTGCATCTAACATGGTATATAACCTTTCAACCCTTTTTCCTCCGATCTATTTTTATTTTTAATTATGTGTGTTTATGTTTGCATTTCTATGTGTAGAGATGTTCAGCTTGAACATAGGATGTACTTTGAGTACCGTTTCATATGAGATTAGAAGAGGTCATTGGAGCTGGAGTCATGGGTGACTATGAGCTGACCAGAGTGGATTCTGGGAACTGAACCCCAGTGGTCTTAGCTCCTGAGCCATCCCTCCAGCTCCCCACAATTCTTGTTCTGTTGTGCTACAAAAAGAGTTTAAAACTGATTTCAAATATAATCACAAAATATGGTTATCACAAACTGATTTATCAGCTTTGCTGTGTAATTGAAGAGTGACATATCAATGTAGTCTATTATTTCTAATGCATGTTTGAAAATTGCCTAATCAAAATTTCAGCAAAAAATAAAAACACAAATGCATCTCTTTTTTATTGACCTTGGATTTCTGGCTAGTTATTGAATTAAATTGATATTCTGACAGCATGTGTTTTGGCCTCAGCCCAATCAGTTAATAATTTCTTTCTTTCTTTTTTCTTTTAAGATATATGTTTCCTAGGATGTAGATCGATTCCTGTCAACGTGTCCAAGCAAAGTGAAAGTGTCTAATTTTCACCTTTTGACACTTTAAAATGTGGCAACAAGTTTAATATTCTTATAGATCTGTCCTAACAACAAATGTCATAAGAACAAGACATTTACACAAGAAAAAAAGGAAGAATCACTCTGAATTCTGCTCTATAGCCCTCATTTTAAGTAACATGTAAGCACCTATGTAATATATTTTCATATCTTTTCTAACTATGATATGAAAACTGAACTATGTAATTTACTAATTCCTCCTAAGTAAAAAATCATAAATGAAAATGTTTTTTAACTGAGATGGTGGAGTATCACAACTTGTACAAGTCAGACCTAGCCACCTGGCCACAATAAGCCAGTTGAAAGAACAAATTAAAAGTGGAAAGCGAAAGGAGAGAATTCTGCACTCTGGCCACTTTGTTGAGAAGGAAAGAAAGAAAAGATGCCGCAAGCCCCTCAAGTCCACCTTCAGGGTCCTGAAGCGAGATAAAATTTAAATAAAGCGGGAAGCATAAGCAGTCCTGGTGAAGGTATGGCCCGGCCAACCACTGACCATCATTACCTCATGCTCTGACAAGTTGTTCCAGTTGTTACAAATCTCCTTCCTGGTGCCCTTTCTGTCTTCCTGCATGATTCCTAGGGGAATTCCCATTTCTGCAGTGCCTGTTGTTTCAAGAATAATCCTGACAGTCAGATTAATAAACGCTTGTGCCTCTTTAGAATATCTTTATTTCTTTATTTATTATGAATCATCAGTTACCCAGGCCTATGAACAGCTTCCCTCCCTCCCTCTCTCTCTCCCTCCCTCCCTCCCTCCTTCCTTCCTTCCCTTTCTTCTTCCCTTCCCTCTCTCCCTTCCTTCTTTCCTTCCTTCCATCTGCCTTTGTCTTGTTTTCTTTCATGCTTTCTTCCCTCTGTATCTCTTCTTAAGCCCATTTCTAGCAGAATAAGGCAACTACCCAGAGTTGTTTATTCGGATGAAAGAAACATAAGTATATATCCAAAATGTTTTTTTTAAGTTTGACAATAATTAATTTGTACTAGTTTGATCATGGAAACATCATTACTTTAGAATTCTAGGACTATGCTTATCTGAGTTTGTAGTGCATTTAATTAAAATGCTATTTTCAAAATACATCCCCAGCGTTTTTCATTTTTTTCCCCAGGACCACTTATTTTAAAGAATAGGGATGGAAAAACATGCAATAGATAAGCAAACACCTGGGAGGCTGTAAAAATTGCTTTCAACATAGATGTTTATAAGCCTGAACTCATACAACTTTGTATTGAATATAATTTTAAACTTCAACAATTTCCTAAGGTATTATATTTACTTGAAGAAAACAAAATACATCTATATGTTAGGTGGTATACTTTGTACTCTCCAGCAGGTTTTCATATTTCCCTTGAGAGGAGGATGTGCAGAAGCTGAAAAGCCTTCTCAGATGTTACAGTTTCCCTTTCAATGTTCATTTGTAATTTTTTCTCTCATTTCAATAGCCCTTTTTAGCATGTTGGGAGTCTCTGACTCTAGTGTTGGGAAGGAGAAAGCATGAAAAAAATCCTTAAAATACAAAAGTTAGGTCTGCAGATGTCATTCAGTGGCACCTTGTGAGTTTGATCCTCAGCACTACAAAAACACAATAATAAGGAGAGCAGGGGTGATTATTAAATGTTATGGGAATTCTAAGAAGGCCCTTAGTTCAGTTGCTTGCTTTCAGGGTTCTCCCTTCTCTAGAAGTTTCTGTGGAAGACGACACCATGAGAAACAAAAGCTTAAGCATTCAGCATAAGTTTTCTTTCTTCCTGTTCCAATCTATCAACTCTTCTCTAATGTGAGGCCCAACCCCAGGCTCCTGGAGGAGCATATTTATTCCTCTTCCTTTTCCCCACAGACAGAATAAGTCCTAAAATCATGTAGCTTTCTTAGTTAAGAGGCAGATGATTTCTTAATTAAAAACACTTCCTTGTACTTTACAAACAAATACAAAAAACAGAGTGCCAAACCTGTCCCCTTACTGAGAATTTAGTGAAATGGCCCTTTACGTACAGAAATGTTCCCGTTGCTTGGTGGATTCTTTATGGACAAGTTTTCCCCAACTCAGTATCTCTCATGGTACCCTCAACTTTCAAAACCTATGCCACACCTTGTACAGCTGACCATGTGAAACAAGTCCAATCAGGCACGGGGGCTTGGTTTCATTAAAGTCGGTCAACAGCCCTTGAAATCCTATCAGAAAAAAAGAACCTACAAAAATCAGCTTGGCAAGTTAGTTGTTAATAAATAAGTAAAGAAAAGGTGGAGAGGAAACAGTATGAAAAGATGTTAGATAGGAAAAGAAAAGTTATGTACAAAATAAAGAAGCATTAAGAAGTGAACAGTGGTCAACGGCAGGGCTTCCTGTGACTTCTTATGGTAGGTGGACTGGCTTGGTCACTGTGTAACATGGCTCCGTTCTGACTATCTGAATTAACTTCAGTATACCTCGAAAAAATAAATTTTCATACTCTCTTATTTAAGAGCATGCATCATTCTAAGTGTACACCAAGTTCATAAAGCTGTCCTTTGATCAAGAGAGAAGTATCCCAGACAGTGTGACCAGTCAACATGAAAAGAAAATGAAGCTTTATTACACCACAGTTAATTCAAAAGCAGAGCAGAAAATGAAAAGGTAATAAATGGGAAAAGAATGGGATGAGCAAGTAACTTCATTCACGTACTCTGTAAAATACGTGGTTGTTGCTAGGAACATTTCAATCCCTGCCTACCCTAAATTCACAATGCTCTGACTTAATAGGTTGTGCACAGTTGCATGGCTAGTACAATTAAAGACATATCACAATTTTAATTCACCTACTGTATCCTAAAATGATTATTCTTCATTATTATAATAAAGATTTAAATTATCATCTGAATACAGCTCATAAATTAGACAGGTATTAGAGTGTTGGTTTGTCGGAGAGAAAAATGCAACACACAAGAATGCCCCTCATCCTTAGGTTCTTAGTGGGATGATTTTACTGCATGGGCACGGTATGTAAACAAGAGTACTGGCATTTTCCAGTGACCCTCTCTACTGCTGATGGGCTGGTGCTTCAGAGTCCTAAAGTGCTGGGGTGGGAGTTTGCTAAGCAGCATGCAGTCCTGTGCGCTCTGCCTTTGCGGGGGAAAATGGATGGCAGAAGTGATTTACCCCTCAAGCTTTTGATTTGAGAATAGGCAGGAGAGGCTAATTCCATTTGTTAGTGTCCTTTTATCACTTACGGCTGATGAGAAAAAAAGGAAATCATACTCAAAAGAATATTCTTTCAGGTCTAGAGGAAAAGAAATTTGAACGCAAAGATGACAGCATTTCAATTCTTTACTTTTAAGAGGCAGCCTATGGAGGATGACTCTCTCACTCTAAAAATGCAGGCATTGCTTTTTCTTTTTCTTTTTTTTTCTTTTGTAGTCTATTAAGAATTGTGCCGGAAACCACTCAGAGAAGATTGGGATGACGGGTCAACAGAACAGCTAGAGAGGTGACCAACAGTATTTCATTTCACTGTGTGGTTTCTTGATGATGGCTGCCTTTCTCCTGGTGTTCTCGTGTTTCTGGGGTCCTACACAATGAGTTCTATGTCCTTTTAAATGGGGGCAGAACCACCACAGTGTAAACTAATAAACAGCACAATTGAAGTTTCCCAGGCCATGAAACACAGCAAATTGAGCTGTTACTCTCTTCACCCTCCTACGTCTCTGTCCTACAGAAAAGGGAAGTTATTTTTTACTTTAGTCTGACATTTGTGGATTAATTTCTAAAAACGTATTCTCCTTCTTTATGTCTGTTATGCTGTACAAGTTTGGAGTGAATTTGCATCATCTGCTAAATTGGATTACAAGTTTCCCATTCTAGAAACGTCTGGAGTTAGTCTTTTGTTTAATAATTATTGATCCTGGAACATTGAACTTAAAGTCTTACATTAAATAAGAAAAATAATAGAAATTAAGTGAGAAACCAATGAAGATTTTTAACTTTAAATGCATTCTAGACCTGTCTCTAGGATCAACCCTATCCGGAGGCTAACAACATGACAAAGATGGAAAAGAATTCTACTTCACCAATACACTAATTTTGGTTACCATTGTGATTAATATCCACAAATCTATGCATGTTGATATCCACTGACCTACATCAAAATCACTAATATTCTTTGAAAACCATGAGGGAAAAACCACATGACCATGTGTGTTAATCACCCACACATTGAGATTTTCTAAGCACCACAGTTTCTGTGATGTTGACCCATCCAATATTAGAATGCAGACTCAAGAAAAGTGCTGTTATGATATTGATTTACTCAGAGGACTCTTCTTCCTGCAATGCTAATCATGTTTGCCTCTAGTCAAATTCTCCTGGATCTTAGGAATCCTCCACCAAAAAGCCCTATAGCAACACTTGCTGCTTTCATGTTTTGTGGAAATGCATACATACTTTGGTTTAAGAATTCTCCCTCTGGGGCCCTGAGCACTGGCTTGGTGTGGTTAAGAACACCTCTCCAAAGGACCTGGATTTGAATTTAATTCTCAGCTCCATTTTGGAGCTCACAACCCTCTATGCTGTCCTAGGGAGTTTCAAGCCCCCTGTTGGCCTCCATGGGCACTGTACAACATGGTGTATGAGAAGACAAGCAGGCAAAGTCATAAGACTAAAAAACAAACAACAAACAAACATTAAAAAAAAAAAAACGTTTTGACCAGTTATCCATCTATTTTATATTTTCTCTTTTCTAGCTTAAATTTCATAATGGCCAGCCAATCATGTGATGAGACATGAGAGACTCAATTGCTCTTCCCATTATGCCTGGAGTAAAAGAATGTATATTTCTTCCTTATTGATGTCTAACTATATCATATGATCTGTTGTTGCCAATGGCATGGAACATATGGGACCTACAGTAAGTCTTCATAGGAGCTTAGGAAAATCTGCTTGACATTGTGGTCTTCTTTTCATTCTCTATATACCCAGATATGTCTATAAGCTGAGGGAAAATCATGTAAGGTGCATACCTGCACCCAAAATGACCATGTATGAGAGCAAGCACTAAGCTGAACGTGCTGTTATATAACTACTGAGCATTTAAGTTTGCCTGACTGCTGGAACATGACTCTGACTTTGCTTAGTCTTGTGTAAATTGACACCAGAAGTATTTTCCTGCATTGCAATAAAATACCTGAAATGACATAACATCACCCTCAGTATTGAGAACAAAATCAGGAAACAGTTACTGAAGACTGGGTTAAAAAATGGTGCAACTTTTCTTCAAATTATCACCTGTCCTAGGTTGGGGAAAAAGATGTGAATCCATGAACTTGGCCTTTGTCTACTGGGAATAATTCTTCCTAGTCTTCTTCGTTTTTCTGCTCAAGGAGACTGTCTGTTCACTACCTTCCATAGGTACATGGAAAAGCTGTTTATAAGCAGGTCTCTTGGAGGATGCAGAGGTTCCAACCTCACAAATTTGATGATCTAACATTTTTTTAATCTTTTGTTATTTGCTTCTGTTTCATTTTCACTAATAATTCAAAATCTTAAAACAAAATTTAGTATAGACTTTTTGGCTCTTTCAATAATTTTATTTTCTCAAAAAGTTATCATTCTTCCAGCCTATTTGCTTTCTGAGAGTTATTTGTGCACTTACTAACACTTTGGGAAACTATTGTGCAAGATCTAAACATCTTTTTTTTTTCTTTTTGCTTTCTTTCTTTTCTTTTCTTTTTTCTTTTTTTTTTCTTTTTTTTTTTTTTTTTGGAGACAGGGTTTTTCTATGTAGCTTTACACCTTTCCTGGAACTCACTCTGTAGCCCAGGCTGGCCTCAAACTCACAGAGATCCACCTGTCTCTGCCTCCCAAGTGCTGGGATTAAAGCCTCCTGCCACCACCACCTGGCAGATGTAAACATCTTGAAACTGGAGGCATGGGCTGTCCCCTTTCAACAGTTGGCTTTCCCAGGATGTGCCTAAGGAAGATGACTGGGAATTTAGGTGCCTAAAGCAAAGGACAGTTTTATTTGACTGGCTACATACAAGAGAAACAAAATCTAATCAGGGATATGGTAAATGCATTGCATGATAAAATTATGAAACTCAAAGTTGAGGATTCCTCTAGTGTGCATAGTGCTAAGTATATAGTTTTTAGCACTTTGTCCTGTGAAGATGGAGAAACAGTGAGCAGGTACACACACACACACACATATATATATATATATATATATATATATATATATATATATATATATATATATATATATATATATATATACATATTATGTACACACACTCACACATACACAAACAGTTTCAGCTCCTCAGCTGTTGTTGCTTCTGAGCACTATGACTAAAGACTTTTGTCTCCAAACTGATTCTTGAATGTTGGTGTAGCATCCCTGGAACTGGCAGGCCAACACTGTAGTTTCCTTGCGGAAAATTCTGATCATTCTGGCTTTCAACAGGGTCTATATCTATGTTTTCCTATAACATATTTCTCACTCCCTATTCATTTATTTTTTCCAAATTCTTGTTCCCCTGTTGCTTTCTCTAATTCAATAGTGGTCATCTGAAATGATGAAAATACGATCCACCTGTTATCACTGATACGAACTGAGTCATTGGCTTCCACTGAAAATACATTCAATACATTGATATTGTTTTTAGTTCTCTTTCATTTTCTTTCTTGAGTCTAGAAGTAGGAGTATTTCCTACTTTTTAAGTTCCAAATTACTTTTTTCATTCTTAATTCTGTTTGAAACTCCTAATGTTTTTCTTGGACCATTTATGTTTAGAACATTTATATAATGACAACCAAGGGAAAAAAATATCACATCTTCATGATTCTCTGGCTCTATTTGAGCACTCATCCTAGAGCCACTGTGTCCCCACCAACTTTTCAATGACAATTCTACCAAATGTTGTCCAATTGTACAGAATAAGCCTCTGTCTTTTAAGTCTTATGATACATATTCCATCTCTATTCACTATTATTCAAGGACTCGAGGGGCTAAACCAGTATCACAATTCTTGTTTCCTTTTACCCATGACCTTGTCAATGCACATGTGTGTGTGTTGAAATTGTATGTATCATGTGTTATATATGTGTGTATGTAATTCTGTGGTAGTTCTTCATTTATACATCTAAATTGCTGTATTTTCTAGTAATACTGACTACTATAGCAAACGAACTGAGAAACTTACAGCATCATTACATCATCAATGTCACGCTCATCCCCCTTTCTGATGCTGCTTTCAAGACATATGGGCATTGAAAATGATTATTTTTATGCGTATTTGAATGACAAATATTCAGAGACTATAAATGATATACACTCCTATATGAGGTGGGCTTTTTCTGACCGGTCATACAAGTTATTCAATGATTTCAGCTATTTTCTGTTAGCTACCTCACAAAAACTTGAACCACTCTAGGGGGAAATGGAAAACTGGGTTATTCTAGCTATTGGTCTACAAGAGTAGAAACTGCTGAGCTAATTAATGGCTTCTCAGCTACTGCAGTAACATCCTTGAACATATATTGATATGGCTATTAAATATTTTCACAACTAGGTAATAAGGTCCGTAAAGAGCAATTTTATGCCTATCTGTTTAGTAATTGTACTCAGTGCTTAGTATCCAATAAGATGCTTGTTAGAAATGAGTAAAATAATTAAAGAGATTGAATATGACTACATTAATTTAAATGAGAGGGTGGGGCCACAGTATATTTTTAGTTTCTCATTTTATGTAATTCTAAGGACTAGAAAAGTTTATTGTTCTTGAGAAGGATATCCACACTAATTAAGAAGTTTAAGCGTCTAAAGTTGTAAACGTGCTCAGATATACATGGGTATTCTGGAATATGGGAACATGAAGGCTAAGGGTGTAGCTCAGGGCCTTAGCATTTGTCTTGAGTTTGAAAAGCTCCTGGTTTGGTTTCTTTTTTTTTTTTTTTTTTTTTGGTTTTTCGAGACAGGGTTTCTCTGTGTAGCTTTGCGCCTTTCCTGGAACTCACTTGGTAGCCCAGGCTGGCCTCGAACTCACAGAGATCCACCTGGCTCTGCCTCCCGAGTGCTGGGATTAAAGGCGTGGTTTGGTTTCTTACACTAAAAACAATGCTTATATATATATTTTAAAAAGTCACCCACTCTATTTAGAAGAGATTTAGTGTTCATCCTGTTCAAACTGTCACTCCCATTCCACATTCTCTAGTATTTATAAGGATGATCTTTACCTGGACGCCTGAAGACCAGTCATAACGACTGGGTACACACTCATTTTTCTGCCCCAGCTTAGGTGTGGAAACTACCTTGAACATTTTTCCAGGGAACATTTCCTTTGGATCCCAGGCCAATTTTATGTGTCATTTGGGGTTATTTGTTTTCATAATCTGGCAATATGAAAAGAGCCTGTAATCTGTAGTTGTTCTCTTTGTGACAGCATGCATTCATAGTTCAAAATCATTAAAGAAAAATTCTACAATGAACAACTCCTAAATTCTTACCTGTGAACTCTGTGGAGTAATGTGATGCGACCCCTAGGCCTTTCTACCATCCCAAGTAGGACACACATCTGCCACTGCCCCGTGAATGATGCTGGGTATGCTCCTTCTAGCCGTTTCAACTATCAGACAGTCTGCATCAGTATTGATGTTCAGGGAGCTTTCAAAGTGGCCTGGCAGTGTACAGTGCCTGCACAGTCCAGTTAGGTCTTCAGTTCATTGTGTATCTATTATGTCTCCTTGTCTTGCCATGGGCTGAAGAGTGAGTACAGTGAGATAATGGAAGGTAGAGAAGGAGAGGAGAGAGGGAGAGAAAGAATGGCCATGTAGCCATCATCGGCTCTGGATTCCTGATCCTTCCCGTTCCACCTCCAGGAGAAGCGTGGTAACAGACTAGTGCCTCTGTCTCCATGTTTGGCACATTTGATTAGCACGTACTTGTAAATCACTTATTTATAATGTGGAAGTCAAATTTTATCGTAGGTCAGTATTTTTAGGAAAATATGCTGTACATAGGGTCTGAAGCCTTTTGAGATTTCAGGCGCCTTTGATTGCTCTTGGAATGTGTTCTCTGCATATTAGGAGAGGCTCCTATATGTAATTTTTGTACACCTGCAAGAAGTGTGTTCGTTGTGAATATTAACAAAGCGTTCTTCCAAAACTAATGTCACCTCTCAGTCCCTGGTGTAACTCTGTAACTTGATTTCTATGGAAACTTGTGTGTGTTTGGTGTACTCTCATCACTAGCTCAGAACAGTGATGTATTTCCACACTGGGAGAAGGATGATGGCGAGGTCTGGAAGACAGTTCTGACTGGAGATTGCGCGGCAGTGCCTACAATTCTTTCTGACAAGGTCACCTTCAAGTGTGACATTAACAACTTGTTCTCAGTCTAATGACACATTTAGATTAGAGTGTGCCATGTACAGACTCCATTTTTTCCCCTCTGTTCGTTTCCAGATAAGATGCTTGATAGTCATCTCCACGGTAACCTTTCAACATTCATTTAGATGAATCAAAATAACAAAATGCCAAATGAATTAAGAGTGATATTTTATATCAGCAGAAAACAATTTAAATAGTCTATATGCATACGCTCTATGACATGAGTGATCTTTGTATTTTATGGTTTAAAAAATGGATGAAATTGTTAGTTATTAGTTCCATGTTTTTGTGTTTGAAGCAAAGGAAGAGAAATCACTACCATGCAGGA